>NW_028252542.1:0-285545 GCF_964263255.1 Lissotriton vulgaris | reverse complement strand
GGCTGATATTCGACAAAAGAGATAACACCCCCCCATTACGTCATGCTTCAGAAATGTGGAAAATGGTCCGTTTTAAAATGTTTTATTTTTGAACGTCAGTTCACATTTGTAGGTGGATCATCAGTGTTAGAGCTAAAATTAGCATGTTTAAAGTGATTTTCATGCATCCAGGGGCGTGGGAAGTTAAATAAATACCATTTGGAGGCATTTAATGTTCGAGCAAAAAAGGCTGATTTTCGACGAAAGAGATAACACCCCCCCATTACGTCATGCTTCAGAAATGTGGAAAATGGTCCGTTTTCAAATGTTTTATTTTTGAACGTCAGTTCACATTTGTAGGTGGATCATCAGTGTTAGAGCTAAAATTAGCATGTTTAAAGTGATTTTCATGCTTCCAGGGGCCCAAAACACAAGATTTATGGAATGGTTAAAAGTGCATGAAAATGGCCAATTTACTCACTCTGAGTTCTCAAAAAGGGTTTCTTCACCCCGGGAAGTGAAATAAATACCATTTGGAGGCATTTAATGTTCGAGCAAAAACGGCTGATTTTCGACAAAAGAGATAACACCCCCCCATTACGTCATGCTTCAGAAATGTGGAAAATGGTCCGTTTTCAAATGTTTTATTTTTGAACGTCAGTTCACATTTGTAGGTGGATCATCAGTGTTAGAGCTAAAATTAGCATGTTTAAAGTGATTTTCATGCTTCCAGGGGCTCGGGAAGTTAATTAAATACCATTTGGAGGCATTTAATGTTCGAGCAAAAACGGCTGATTTTCGACAAAAGAGATAACACCCCCCATTACGTCATGCTTCAGAAATGTGGAAAATGGTCCGTTTTCAAATGTTTTATTTTTGAACGTCAGTTCACATTTGTAGGTGGATCATCAGTGTTAGAGCTAAAATTAGCATGTTTAAAGTGATTTTCATGCTTCCAGGGGCTCGGGAAGTTAATTAAATACCATTTGGAGGCATTTAATGTTCGAGCAAAAACGGCTGATTTTCGACAAAAGAGATAACACCCCCCCCATTACGTCATGCTTCAGAAATGTGGAAAATGGTCCGTTTTCAAATGTTTTATTTTTGAACGTCAGTTCACATTTGTAGGTGGATCATCAGTGTTAGAGCTAAAATTAGCATGTTTAACGTGATTTTCATGCTTCCAGGGCTCGGGAAGTGAAATAAATACCATTTGGAGGCATTTAATGTTCGAGCAAAAACGGCTGATTTTCGACAAAAGAGATAACACCCCCCCATTACGTCATGCTTCAGAAATGTGGAAAATGGTCCGTTTTCAAATGTTTTATTTTTGAACGTCAGTTCACATTTGTAGGTGGATCATCAGTGTTAGAGCTAAAATTAGCATGTTTAAAGTGATTTTCATGCTTCCAGGGGCCCAAAACACAAGATTTATGGAATGGTTAAAAGTGCATGAAAATGGCCAATTTACTCACTCTGAGTTCTCAAAAAGGGTTTCTTCACCCCGGGAAGTTAATTAAATACCATTTGGAGGCATTTAATGTTCGAGCAAAAACGGCTGATTTTCGACAAAAGAGATAACACCCCCCCATTACGTCATGCTTCAGAAATGTGGAAAATGGTCCGTTTTCAAATGTTTTATTTTTGAACGTCAGTTCACATTTGTAGGTGGATCATCAGTGTTAGAGCTAAAATTAGCATGTTTAAAGTGATTTTCATGCTTCCAGGGGCTCGGGAAGTTAATTAAATACCATTTGGAGGCATTTAATGTTCGAGCAAAAACGGCTGATTTTCGACAAAAGAGATAACACCCCCCCATTACGTCATGCTTCAGAAATGTGGAAAATGGTCCGTTTTCAAATGTTTTATTTTTGAACGTCAGTTCACATTTGTAGGTGGATCATCAGTGTTAGAGCTAAAATTAGCATGTTTAAAGTGATTTTCATGCTTCCAGGGGCCCAAAACACAAGATTTATGGAATGGTTAAAAGTGCATGAAAATGGCCAATTTACTCACTCTGAGTTCTCAAAAAGGGTTTCTTCACCCCGGGAAGTGAAATAAATACCATTTGGAGGCATTTAATGTTCGAGCAAAAACGGCTGATTTTCGACAAAAGAGATAACACCCCCCCATTACGTCATGCTTCAGAAATGTGGAAAATGGTCCGTTTTCAAATGTTTTATTTTTGAACGTCAGTTCACATTTGTAGGTGGATCATCAGTGTTAGAGCTAAAATTAGCATGTTTAAAGTGATTTTCATGCTTCCAGGGGCTTGGGAAGTTAATTAAATACGATTTGGAGGCATTTAATGTTCGAGCAAAAACGGCTGATTTTCGACAAAAGAGATAACACCCCCCCATTACGTCATGCTTCAGAAATGTGGAAAATGGTCTGTTTTCAAATGTTTTATTTTTGAACGTCAGTTCACATTTGTAGGTGGATCATCAGTGTTAGAGCTAAAATTAGCATGTTTAAAGTGATTTTCATGCTTCCAGGGGCTCGGGAAGTTAATTAAATACCATTTGGAGGCATTTAATGTTCGAGCAAAAACGGCTGATTTTCGACAAAAGAGATAACACCCCCCCATTACGTCATGCTTCAGAAATGTGGAAAATGGTCCGTTTTCAAATGTTTTATTTTTGAACGTCAGTTCACATTTGTAGGTGGATCATCAGTATTAGAGCTAAAATTAGCATGTTTAAAGTGATTTTCATGCTTCCAGGGGCTCGGGAAGTGAAATAAATACCATTTGGAGGCATTTAATGTTCGAGCAAAAACGGCTGATTTTCGACAAAAGAGATAACACCCCCCCATTACGTCATGCTTCAGAAATGTGGAAAATGGTCCGTTTTCAAATGTTTTATTTTTGAACGTCAGTTCACATTTGTAGGTGGATCATCAGTGTTAGAGCTAAAATTAGCATGTTTAAAGTGATTTTCATGCTTCCAGGGGCCCAAAACACAAGATTTATGGAATGGTTAAAAGTGCATGAAAATGGCCAATTTACTCACTCTGAGTTCTCAAAAAGGGTTTCTTCACCCCGGGAAGTTAATTAAATACCATTTGGAGGCATTTAATGTTCGAGCAAAAACGGCTGATTTTCGACAAAAGAGATAACACCCCCCCATTACGTCATGCTTCAGAAATGTGGAAAATGGTCCGTTTTCAAATGTTTTATTTTTGAACGTCAGTTCACATTTGTAGGTGGATCATCAGTGTTAGAGCTAAAATTAGCATGTTTAAAGTGATTTTCATGCTTCCAGGGGCTCGGGAAGTTAATTAAATACCATTTGGAGGCATTTAATGTTCGAGCAAAAACGGCTGATTTTCGACAAAAGAGATAACACCCCCCCATTACGTCATGCTTCAGAAATGTGGAAAATGGCCCGTTTTCAAATGTTTTATTTTTGAACGTCAGTTCACATTTGTAGGTGGATCATCAGTGTTAGAGCTAAAATTAGCATGTTTAAAGTGATTTTCATGCTTCCAGGGGCCCAAAACACAAGATTTATGGAATGGTTAAAAGTGCATGAAAATGGCCAATTTACTCACTCTGAGTTCTCAAAAAGGGTTTCTTCACCCCGGGAAGTTAATTAAATACCATTTGGAGGCATTTAATGTTCGAGCAAAAACGGCTGATTTTCGACAAAAGAGATAACCCCCCCCATTACGTCATGCTTCAGAAATGTGGAAAATGGTCCGTTTTCAAATGTTTTATTTTTGAACGTCAGTTCACATTTGTAGGTGGATCATCAGTGTTAGAGCTAAAATGAGCATGTTTAAAGTGATTTTCATGCTTCCAGGGGCTCGGGAAGTTAATTAAATACCATTTGGAGGCATTTAATGTTCGAGCAAAAACGGCTGATTTTCGACAAAAGAGATAACACCCCCCCATTACGTCATGCTTCAGAAATGTGGAAAATGGTCCGTTTTCAAATGTTTTATTTTTGAACGTCAGTTCACATTTGTAGGTGGATCATCAGTGTTAGAGCTAAAATTAGCATGTTTAAAGTGATTTTCATGCTTCCAGGGGCTCGGGAAGTGAAATAAATACCATTTGGAGGCATTTAATGTTCGAGCAAAAACGGCTGATTTCGACAAAAGAGATAACACCCCCCCATTACGTCATGCTTCAGAAATGTGGAAAATGGTCCGTTTTCAAATGTTGTATTTTTGAACGTCAGTTCACATTTGTAGGTGGATCATCAGTGTTAGAGCTAAAATTAGCATGTTTAAAGTGATTTTCATGCTTCCAGGGGCTCGGGAAGTTAATTAAATACCATTTGGAGGCATTTAATGTTCGAGCAAAAACGGCTGATTTTCGACAAAAGAGATAACACCCCCCCATTACGTCATGCTTCAGAAATGTGGAAAATGGTCCGTTTTCAAATGTTTTATTTTTGAACGTCAGTTCACATTTGTAGGTGGATCATCAGTGTTAGAGCTAAAATTAGCATGTTTAAAGTGATTTTCATGCTTCCAGGGGCCCAAAACACAAGATTTATGGAATGGTTAAAAGTGCATGAAAATGGCCAATTTACTCACTCTGAGTTCTCAAAAAGGGTTTCTTCACCCCGGGAAGTTAATTAAATACCATTTGGAGGCATTTAATGTTCGAGCAAAAACGGCTGATTTTCGACAAAAGAGATAACACCCCCCCATTACGTCATGCTTCAGAAATGTGGAAAATGGTCAGTTTTCAAATGTTTTATTTTTGAACGTCAGTTCACATTTGTAGGTGGATCATCAGTGTTAGAGCTAAAATTAGCATGTTTAAAGTGATTTTCATGCTTCCAGGGGCTCGGGAAGTTAATTAAATACCATTTGGAGGCATTTAATGTTCGAGCAAAAACGGCTGATTTTCGACAAAAGAGATAACACCCCCCCATTACGTCATGCTTCAGAAATGTGGAAAATGGTCCGTTTTCAAATGTTTTATTTTTGAACGTCAGTTCACATTTGTAGGTGGATCATCAGTGTTAGAGCTAAAATTAGCATGTTTAAAGTGATTTTCATGCTTCCAGGGGCTCGGGAAGTTAATTAAATACCATTTGGAGGCATTTAATGTTCGAGCAAAAACGGCTGATTTTCGACAAAAGAGATAACACCCCCCATTACGTCATGCTTCAGAAATGTGAAAAATGGTCCGTTTTCAAATGTTTTATTTTTGAACGTCAGTTCACATTTGTAGGTGGATCATCAGTGTTAGAGCTAAAATTAGCATGTTTAAAGTGATTTTCATGCTTCCAGGGGCCCAAAACACAAGATTTATGGAATGGTTAAAAGTGCATGAAAATGGCCAATTTACTCACTCTGAGTTCTCAAAAAGGGTTTCTTCACCCCGGGAAGTTAATTAAATACCATTTGGAGGCATTTAATGTTCGAGCAAAAACGGCTGATTTTCGACAAAAGAGATAACACCCCCCCATTACGTCATGCTTCAGAAATGTGGAAAATGGTCCGTTTTCAAATGTTTTATTTTTGAACGTCAGTTCACATTTGTAGGTGGATCATCAGTGTTAGAGCTAAAATTAGCATGTTTAAAGTGATTTTTATGCTTCCAGGGGCTCGGGAAGTTAATTAAATACCATTTGGAGGCATTTAATGTTCGAGCAAAAACGGCTGATTTTCGACAAAAGAGATAACACCCACCCATTACGTCATGCTTCAGAAATGTGGAAAATGGTCCGTTTTCAAATGTTTTATTTTTGAACGTCAGTTCACATTTGTAGGTGGATCATCAGTGTTAGAGCTAAAATTAGCATGTTTAAAGTGATTTTCATGCTTCCAGGGGCCCAAAACACAAGATTTATGGAATGGTTAAAAGTGCATGAAAATGGCCAATTTACTCACTCTGAGTTCTCAAAAAGGGTTTCTTCACCCCGGGAAGTGAAATAAATACCATTTGGAGGCATTTAATGTTCGAGCAAAAACGGCTGATTTTCGACAAAAGAGATAACACCCCCCCATTACGTCATGCTTCAGAAATGTGGAAAATGGTCCGTTTTCAAATGTTTTATTTTTGAACGTCAGTTCACATTTGTAGGTGGATCATCAGTGTTAGAGCTAAAATTAGCATGTTTAAAGTGATTTTCATGCTTCCAGGGGCTCGGGAAGTTAATTAAATACCATTTGGAGGCATTTAATGTTCGAGCAAAAACGGCTGATTTTCGACAAAAGAGATAACACCCCCCCATTACGTCATGCTTCAGAAATGTGGAAAATGGTCCGTTTTCAAATGTTTTATTTTTGAACGTCAGTTCACATTTGTAGGTGGATCATCAGTGTTAGAGCTAAAATTAGCATGTTTAAAGTGATTTTCATGCTTCCAGGGGCTCGGGAAGTGAAATAAATACCATTTGGAGGCATTTAATGTTCGAGCAAAAACGGCTGATTTTCGACAAAAGAGATAACACCCCCCCATTACGTCATGCTTCAGAAATGTGGAAAATGGTCCGTTTTCAAATGTTTTATTTTTGAACGTCAGTTCATATTTGTAGGTGGATCATCAGTGTTAGAGCTAAAATTAGCATGTTTAAAGTGATTTTCATGCTTCCATGGGCCCAAAACACAAGATTTATGGAATGGTTAAAAGTGCATGAAAATGGCCAATTTACTCACTCTGAGTTCTCAAAAAGGGTTTCTTTACCCCGGGAAGTTAATTAAATACCATTTGGAGGCATTTAATGTTCGAGCAAAAACGGCTGATATTCGACAAAAGAGATAACACCCCCCCATTACGTCATGCTTCAGAAATGTGGAAAATGGTCCGTTTTAAAATGTTTTATTTTTGAACGTCAGTTCACATTTGTAGGTGGATCATCAGTGTTAGAGCTAAAATTAGCATGTTTAAAGTGATTTTCATGCATCCAGGGGCGTGGGAAGTTAAATAAATACCATTTGGAGGCATTTAATGTTCGAGCAAAAAAGGCTGATTTTCGACGAAAGAGATAACACCCCCCCATTACGTCATGCTTCAGAAATGTGGAAAATGGTCCGTTTTCAAATGTTTTATTTTTGAACGTCAGTTCACATTTGTAGGTGGATCATCAGTGTTAGAGCTAAAATTAGCATGTTTAAAGTGATTTTCATGCTTCCAGGGGCCCAAAACACAAGATTTATGGAATGGTTAAAAGTGCATGAAAATGGCCAATTTACTCACTCTGAGTTCTCAAAAAGGGTTTCTTCACCCCGGGAAGTGAAATAAATACCATTTGGAGGCATTTAATGTTCGAGCAAAAACGGCTGATTTTCGACAAAAGAGATAACACCCCCCCATTACGTCATGCTTCAGAAATGTGGAAAATGGTCCGTTTTCAAATGTTTTATTTTTGAACGTCAGTTCACATTTGTAGGTGGATCATCAGTGTTAGAGCTAAAATTAGCATGTTTAAAGTGATTTTCATGCTTCCAGGGGCTCGGGAAGTTAATTAAATACCATTTGGAGGCATTTAATGTTCGAGCAAAAACGGCTGATTTTCGACAAAAGAGATAACACCCCCCCATTACGTCATGCTTCAGAAATGTGGAAAATGGTCCGTTTTCAAATGTTTTATTTTTGAACGTCAGTTCACATTTGTAGGTGGATCATCAGTGTTAGAGCTAAAATTAGCATGTTTAAAGTGATTTTCATGCTTCCAGGGGCTCGGGAAGTTAATTAAATACCATTTGGAGGCATTTAATGTTCGAGCAAAAACGGCTGATTTTCGACAAAAGAGATAACACCCCCCCCATTACGTCATGCTTCAGAAATGTGGAAAATGGTCCGTTTTCAAATGTTTTATTTTTGAACGTCAGTTCACATTTGTAGGTGGATCATCAGTGTTAGAGCTAAAATTAGCATGTTTAACGTGATTTTCATGCTTCCAGGGGCTCGGGAAGTGAAATAAATACCATTTGGAGGCATTTAATGTTCGAGCAAAAACGGCTGATTTTCGACAAAAGAGATAACACCCCCCCCATTACGTCATGCTTCAGAAATGTGGAAAATGGTCCGTTTTCAAATGTTTTATTTTTGAACGTCAGTTCACATTTGTAGGTGGATCATCAGTGTTAGAGCTAAAATTAGCATGTTTAAAGTGATTTTCATGCTTCCAGGGGCCCAAAACACAAGATTTATGGAATGGTTAAAAGTGCATGAAAATGGCCAATTTACTCACTCTGAGTTCTCAAAAAGGGTTTCTTCACCCCGGGAAGTTAATTAAATACCATTTGGAGGCATTTAATGTTCGAGCAAAAACGGCTGATTTTCGACAAAAGAGATAACACCCCCCCATTACGTCATGCTTCAGAAATGTGGAAAATGGTCCGTTTTCAAATGTTTTATTTTTGAACGTCAGTTCACATTTGTAGGTGGATCATCAGTGTTAGAGCTAAAATTAGCATGTTTAAAGTGATTTTCATGCTTCCAGGGGCTCGGGAAGTTAATTAAATACCATTTGGAGGCATTTAATGTTCGAGCAAAAACGGCTGATTTTCGACAAAAGAGATAACACCCCCCCATTACGTCATGCTTCAGAAATGTGGAAAATGGTCCGTTTTCAAATGTTTTATTTTTGAACGTCAGTTCACATTTGTAGGTGGATCATCAGTGTTAGAGCTAAAATTAGCATGTTTAAAGTGATTTTCATGCTTCCAGGGGCCCAAAACACAAGATTTATGGAATGGTTAAAAGTGCATGAAAATGGCCAATTTACTCACTCTGAGTTCTCAAAAAGGGTTTCTTCACCCCGGGAAGTGAAATAAATACCATTTGGAGGCATTTAATGTTCGAGCAAAAACGGCTGATTTTCGACAAAAGAGATAACACCCCCCCATTACGTCATGCTTCAGAAATGTGGAAAATGGTCCGTTTTCAAATGTTTTATTTTTGAACGTCAGTTCACATTTGTAGGTGGATCATCAGTGTTAGAGCTAAAATTAGCATGTTTAAAGTGATTTTCATGCTTCCAGGGGCTTGGGAAGTTAATTAAATACGATTTGGAGGCATTTAATGTTCGAGCAAAAACGGCTGATTTTCGACAAAAGAGATAACACCCCCCCATTACGTCATGCTTCAGAAATGTGGAAAATGGTCTGTTTTCAAATGTTTTATTTTTGAACGTCAGTTCACATTTGTAGGTGGATCATCAGTGTTAGAGCTAAAATTAGCATGTTTAAAGTGATTTTCATGCTTCCAGGGGCTCGGGAAGTTAATTAAATACCATTTGGAGGCATTTAATGTTCGAGCAAAAACGGCTGATTTTCGACAAAAGAGATAACACCCCCCCATTACGTCATGCTTCAGAAATGTGGAAAATGGTCCGTTTTCAAATGTTTTATTTTTGAACGTCAGTTCACATTTGTAGGTGGATCATCAGTATTAGAGCTAAAATTAGCATGTTTAAAGTGATTTTCATGCTTCCAGGGGCTCGGGAAGTGAAATAAATACCATTTGGAGGCATTTAATGTTCGAGCAAAAACGGCTGATTTTCGACAAAAGAGATAACACCCCCCCATTACGTCATGCTTCAGAAATGTGGAAAATGGTCCGTTTTCAAATGTTTTATTTTTGAACGTCAGTTCACATTTGTAGGTGGATCATCAGTGTTAGAGCTAAAATTAGCATGTTTAAAGTGATTTTCATGCTTCCAGGGGCCCAAAACACAAGATTTATGGAATGGTTAAAAGTGCATGAAAATGGCCAATTTACTCACTCTGAGTTCTCAAAAAGGGTTTCTTCACCCCGGGAAGTTAATTAAATACCATTTGGAGGCATTTAATGTTCGAGCAAAAACGGCTGATTTTCGACAAAAGAGATAACACCCCCCCATTACGTCATGCTTCAGAAATGTGGAAAATGGTCCGTTTTCAAATGTTTTATTTTTGAACGTCAGTTCACATTTGTAGGTGGATCATCAGTGTTAGAGCTAAAATTAGCATGTTTAAAGTGATTTTCATGCTTCCAGGGGCTCGGGAAGTTAATTAAATACCATTTGGAGGCATTTAATGTTCGAGCAAAAACGGCTGATTTTCGACAAAAGAGATAACACCCCCCCATTACGTCATGCTTCAGAAATGTGGAAAATGGCCCGTTTTCAAATGTTTTATTTTTGAACGTCAGTTCACATTTGTAGGTGGATCATCAGTGTTAGAGCTAAAATTAGCATGTTTAAAGTGATTTTCATGCTTCCAGGGGCCCAAAACACAAGATTTATGGAATGGTTAAAAGTGCATGAAAATGGCCAATTTACTCACTCTGAGTTCTCAAAAAGGGTTTCTTCACCCCGGGAAGTTAATTAAATACCATTTGGAGGCATTTAATGTTCGAGCAAAAACGGCTGATTTTCGACAAAAGAGATAACCCCCCCCATTACGTCATGCTTCAGAAATGTGGAAAATGGTCCGTTTTCAAATGTTTTATTTTTGAACGTCAGTTCACATTTGTAGGTGGATCATCAGTGTTAGAGCTAAAATGAGCATGTTTAAAGTGATTTTCATGCTTCCAGGGGCTCGGGAAGTTAATTAAATACCATTTGGAGGCATTTAATGTTCGAGCAAAAACGGCTGATTTTCGACAAAAGAGATAACACCCCCCCATTACGTCATGCTTCAGAAATGTGGAAAATGGTCCGTTTTCAAATGTTTTATTTTTGAACGTCAGTTCACATTTGTAGGTGGATCATCAGTGTTAGAGCTAAAATTAGCATGTTTAAAGTGATTTTCATGCTTCCAGGGGCTCGGGAAGTGAAATAAATACCATTTGGAGGCATTTAATGTTCGAGCAAAAACGGCTGATTTTCGACAAAAGAGATAACACCCCCCCATTACGTCATGCTTCAGAAATGTGGAAAATGGTCCGTTTTCAAATGTTGTATTTTTGAACGTCAGTTCACATTTGTAGGTGGATCATCAGTGTTAGAGCTAAAATTAGCATGTTTAAAGTGATTTTCATGCTTCCAGGGGCTCGGGAAGTTAATTAAATACCATTTGGAGGCATTTAATGTTCGAGCAAAAACGGCTGATTTTCGACAAAAGAGATAACACCCCCCCATTACGTCATGCTTCAGAAATGTGGAAAATGGTCCGTTTTCAAATGTTTTATTTTTGAACGTCAGTTCACATTTGTAGGTGGATCATCAGTGTTAGAGCTAAAATTAGCATGTTTAAAGTGATTTTCATGCTTCCAGGGGCCCAAAACACAAGATTTATGGAATGGTTAAAAGTGCATGAAAATGGCCAATTTACTCACTCTGAGTTCTCAAAAAGGGTTTCTTCACCCCGGGAAGTTAATTAAATACCATTTGGAGGCATTTAATGTTCGAGCAAAAACGGCTGATTTTCGACAAAAGAGATAACACCCCCCCATTACGTCATGCTTCAGAAATGTGGAAAATGGTCAGTTTTCAAATGTTTTATTTTTGAACGTCAGTTCACATTTGTAGGTGGATCATCAGTGTTAGAGCTAAAATTAGCATGTTTAAAGTGATTTTCATGTTTCCAGGGGCTCGGGAAGTTAATTAAATACCATTTGGAGGCATTTAATGTTCGAGCAAAAACGGCTGATTTTCGACAAAAGAGATAACACCCCCCCATTACGTCATGCTTCAGAAATGTGGAAAATGGTCCGTTTTCAAATGTTTTATTTTTGAACGTCAGTTCACATTTGTAGGTGGATCATCAGTGTTAGAGCTAAAATTAGCATGTTTAAAGTGATTTTCATGCTTCCAGGGGCTCGGGAAGTTAATTAAATACCATTTGGAGGCATTTAATGTTCGAGCAAAAACGGCTGATTTTCGACAAAAGAGATAACACCCCCCATTACGTCATGCTTCAGAAATGTGAAAAATGGTCCGTTTTCAAATGTTTTATTTTTGAACGTCAGTTCACATTTGTAGGTGGATCATCAGTGTTAGAGCTAAAATTAGCATGTTTAAAGTGATTTTCATGCTTCCAGGGGCCCAAAACACAAGATTTATGGAATGGTTAAAAGTGCATGAAAATGGCCAATTTACTCACTCTGAGTTCTCAAAAAGGGTTTCTTCACCCCGGGAAGTTAATTAAATACCATTTGGAGGCATTTAATGTTCGAGCAAAAACGGCTGATTTTCGACAAAAGAGATAACACCCCCCCATTACGTCATGCTTCAGAAATGTGGAAAATGGTCCGTTTTCAAATGTTTTATTTTTGAACGTCAGTTCACATTTGTAGGTGGATCATCAGTGTTAGAGCTAAAATTAGCATGTTTAAAGTGATTTTTATGCTTCCAGGGGCTCGGGAAGTTAATTAAATACCATTTGGAGGCATTTAATGTTCGAGCAAAAACGGCTGATTTTCGACAAAAGAGATAACACCCACCCATTACGTCATGCTTCAGAAATGTGGAAAATGGTCCGTTTTCAAATGTTTTATTTTTGAACGTCAGTTCACATTTGTAGGTGGATCATCAGTGTTAGAGCTAAAATTAGCATGTTTAAAGTGATTTTCATGCTTCCAGGGGCCCAAAACACAAGATTTATGGAATGGTTAAAAGTGCATGAAAATGGCCAATTTACTCACTCTGAGTTCTCAAAAAGGGTTTCTTCACCCCGGGAAGTGAAATAAATACCATTTGGAGGCATTTAATGTTCGAGCAAAAACGGCTGATTTTCGACAAAAGAGATAACACCCCCCCATTACGTCATGCTTCAGAAATGTGGAAAATGGTCCGTTTTCAAATGTTTTATTTTTGAACGTCAGTTCACATTTGTAGGTGGATCATCAGTGTTAGAGCTAAAATTAGCATGTTTAAAGTGATTTTCATGCTTCCAGGGGCTCGGGAAGTTAATTAAATACCATTTGGAGGCATTTAATGTTCGAGCAAAAACGGCTGATTTTCGACAAAAGAGATAACACCCCCCCATTACGTCATGCTTCAGAAATGTGGAAAATGGTCCGTTTTCAAATGTTTTATTTTTGAACGTCAGTTCACATTTGTAGGTGGATCATCAGTGTTAGAGCTAAAATTAGCATGTTTAAAGTGATTTTCATGCTTCCAGGGGCTCGGGAAGTGAAATAAATACCATTTGGAGGCATTTAATGTTCGAGCAAAAACGGCTGATTTTCGACAAAAGAGATAACACCCCCCCATTACGTCATGCTTCAGAAATGTGGAAAATGGTCCGTTTTCAAATGTTTTATTTTTGAACGTCAGTTCATATTTGTAGGTGGATCATCAGTGTTAGAGCTAAAATTAGCATGTTTAAAGTGATTTTCATGCTTCCATGGGCCCAAAACACAAGATTTATGGAATGGTTAAAAGTGCATGAAAATGGCCAATTTACTCACTCTGAGTTCTCAAAAAGGGTTTCTTTACCCCGGGAAGTTAATTAAATACCATTTGGAGGCATTTAATGTTCGAGCAAAAACGGCTGATATTCGACAAAAGAGATAACACCCCCCCATTACGTCATGCTTCAGAAATGTGGAAAATGGTCCGTTTTAAAATGTTTTATTTTTGAACGTCAGTTCACATTTGTAGGTGGATCATCAGTGTTAGAGCTAAAATTAGCATGTTTAAAGTGATTTTCATGCATCCAGGGGCGTGGGAAGTTAAATAAATACCATTTGGAGGCATTTAATGTTCGAGCAAAAAAGGCTGATTTTCGACGAAAGAGATAACACCCCCCCATTACGTCATGCTTCAGAAATGTGGAAAATGGTCCGTTTTCAAATGTTTTATTTTTGAACGTCAGTTCACATTTGTAGGTGGATCATCAGTGTTAGAGCTAAAATTAGCATGTTTAAAGTGATTTTCATGCTTCCAGGGGCCCAAAACACAAGATTTATGGAATGGTTAAAAGTGCATGAAAATGGCCAATTTACTCACTCTGAGTTCTCAAAAAGGGTTTCTTCACCCCGGGAAGTGAAATAAATACCATTTGGAGGCATTTAATGTTCGAGCAAAAACGGCTGATTTTCGACAAAAGAGATAACACCCCCCCATTACGTCATGCTTCAGAAATGTGGAAAATGGTCCGTTTTCAAATGTTTTATTTTTGAACGTCAGTTCACATTTGTAGGTGGATCATCAGTGTTAGAGCTAAAATTAGCATGTTTAAAGTGATTTTCATGCTTCCAGGGGCTCGGGAAGTTAATTAAATACCATTTGGAGGCATTTAATGTTCGAGCAAAAACGGCTGATTTTCGACAAAAGAGATAACACCCCCCCATTACGTCATGCTTCAGAAATGTGGAAAATGGTCCGTTTTCAAATGTTTTATTTTTGAACGTCAGTTCACATTTGTAGGTGGATCATCAGTGTTAGAGCTAAAATTAGCATGTTTAAAGTGATTTTCATGCTTCCAGGGGCTCGGGAAGTTAATTAAATACCATTTGGAGGCATTTAATGTTCGAGCAAAAACGGCTGATTTTCGACAAAAGAGATAACACCCCCCCCATTACGTCATGCTTCAGAAATGTGGAAAATGGTCCGTTTTCAAATGTTTTATTTTTGAACGTCAGTTCACATTTGTAGGTGGATCATCAGTGTTAGAGCTAAAATTAGCATGTTTAACGTGATTTTCATGCTTCCAGGGGCTCGGGAAGTGAAATAAATACCATTTGGAGGCATTTAATGTTCGAGCAAAAACGGCTGATTTTCGACAAAAGAGATAACACCCCCCCCATTACGTCATGCTTCAGAAATGTGGAAAATGGTCCGTTTTCAAATGTTTTATTTTTGAACGTCAGTTCACATTTGTAGGTGGATCATCAGTGTTAGAGCTAAAATTAGCATGTTTAAAGTGATTTTCATGCTTCCAGGGGCCCAAAACACAAGATTTATGGAATGGTTAAAAGTGCATGAAAATGGCCAATTTACTCACTCTGAGTTCTCAAAAAGGGTTTCTTCACCCCGGGAAGTTAATTAAATACCATTTGGAGGCATTTAATGTTCGAGCAAAAACGGCTGATTTTCGACAAAAGAGATAACACCCCCCCATTACGTCATGCTTCAGAAATGTGGAAAATGGTCCGTTTTCAAATGTTTTATTTTTGAACGTCAGTTCACATTTGTAGGTGGATCATCAGTGTTAGAGCTAAAATTAGCATGTTTAAAGTGATTTTCATGCTTCCAGGGGCTCGGGAAGTTAATTAAATACCATTTGGAGGCATTTAATGTTCGAGCAAAAACGGCTGATTTTCGACAAAAGAGATAACACCCCCCCATTACGTCATGCTTCAGAAATGTGGAAAATGGTCCGTTTTCAAATGTTTTATTTTTGAACGTCAGTTCACATTTGTAGGTGGATCATCAGTGTTAGAGCTAAAATTAGCATGTTTAAAGTGATTTTCATGCTTCCAGGGGCTCGGGAAGTTAATTAAATACCATTTGGAGGCATTTAATGTTCGAGCAAAAACGGCTGATTTTCGACAAAAGAGATAACACCCCCCCCCATTACGTCATGCTTCAGAAATGTGGAAAATGGTCCGTTTTCAAATGTTTTATTTTTGAACGTCAGTTCACATTTGTAGGTGGATCATCAGTGTTAGAGCTAAAATTAGCATGTTTAACGTGATTTTCATGCTTCCAGGGGCTCGGGAAGTGAAATAAATACCATTTGGAGGCATTTAATGTTCGAGCAAAAACGGCTGATTTTCGACAAAAGAGATAACACCCCCCCCATTACGTCATGCTTCAGAAATGTGGAAAATGGTCCGTTTTCAAATGTTTTATTTTTGAACGTCAGTTCACATTTGTAGGTGGATCATCAGTGTTAGAGCTAAAATTAGCATGTTTAAAGTGATTTTCATGCTTCCAGGGGCCCAAAACACAAGATTTATGGAATGGTTAAAAGTGCATGAAAATGGCCAATTTACTCACTCTGAGTTCTCAAAAAGGGTTTCTTCACCCCGGGAAGTTAATTAAATACCATTTGGAGGCATTTAATGTTCGAGCAAAAACGGCTGATTTTCGACAAAAGAGATAACACCCCCCCATTACGTCATGCTTCAGAAATGTGGAAAATGGTCCGTTTTCAAATGTTTTATTTTTGAACGTCAGTTCACATTTGTAGGTGGATCATCAGTGTTAGAGCTAAAATTAGCATGTTTAAAGTGATTTTCATGCTTCCAGGGGCTCGGGAAGTTAATTAAATACCATTTGGAGGCATTTAATGTTCGAGCAAAAACGGCTGATTTTCGACAAAAGAGATAACACCCCCCCATTACGTCATGCTTCAGAAATGTGGAAAATGGTCCGTTTTCAAATGTTTTATTTTTGAACGTCAGTTCACATTTGTAGGTGGATCATCAGTGTTAGAGCTAAAATTAGCATGTTTAAAGTGATTTTCATGCTTCCAGGGGCTCGGGAAGTTAATTAAATACCATTTGGAGGCATTTAATGTTCGAGCAAAAACGGCTGATTTTCGACAAAAGAGATAACACCCCCCCATTACGTCATGCTTCAGAAATGTGGAAAATGGTCCGTTTTCAAATGTTTTATTTTTGAACGTCAGTTCACATTTGTAGGTGGATCATCAGTGTTAGAGCTAAAATTAGCATGTTTAAAGTGATTTTCATGCTTCCAGGGGCCCAAAACACAAGATTTATGGAATGGTTAAAAGTGCATGAAAATGGCCAATTTACTCACTCTGAGTTCTCAAAAAGGGTTTCTTCACCCCGGGAAGTTAATTAAATACCATTTGGAGGCATTTAATGTTCAAGCAAAAACGGCTGATTTTCGACAAAAGAGATAACACCCCCCCATTACGTCATGCTTCAGAAATGTGGAAAATGGTCCGTTTTCAAATGTTTTATTTTTGAACGTCAGTTCACATTTGTAGGTGGATCATCAGTGTTAGAGCTAAAATTAGCATGTTTAAAGTGATTTTCATGCTTCCAGGGGCTCGGGAAGTTAATTAAATACCATTTGGAGGCATTTAATGTTCGAGCAAAAACGGCTGATTTTCGACAAAAGAGATAACACCCCCCATTACGTCATGCTTCAGAAATGTGGAAAATGGCCCGTTTTCAAATGTTTTATTTTTGAACGTCAGTTCACATTTGTAGGTGGATCATCAGTGTTAGAGCTAAAATTAGCATGTTTAAAGTGATTTTCATTCTTCCAGGGGCCCAAAACACAAGATTTATGGAATGGTTAAAAGTGCATGAAAATGGCCAATTTACTCACTCTGAGTTCTCAAAAAGGGTTTCTTCACCCCGGGAAGTTAATTAAATACCATTTGGAGGCATTTAATGTTCGAGCAAAAACGGCTGATTTTCGACAAAAGAGATAACACCCCCCCATTACGTCATGCTTCAGAAATGTGGAAAATGGTCCGTTTTCAAATGTTTTATTTTTGAACGTCAGTTCACATTTGTAGGTGGATCATCAGTGTTAGAGCTAAAATTAGCATGTTTAAAGTGATTTTCATGCTTCCAGGGGCTCGGGAAGTTAATTAAATACCATTTGGAGGCATTTAATGTTCGAGCAAAAACGGCTGATTTTCGACAAAAGAGATAACACCCCCCCACTACGTCATGCTTCAGAAATGTGGAAAATGGTCCGTTTTCAAATGTTTTATTTTTGAACGTCAGTTCACATTTGTAGGTGGATCATCAGTGTTAGAGCTAAAATTAGCATGTTTAAAGTGATTTTCATGCTTCCAGGGGCTCGGGAAGTGAAATAAATACCATTTGGAGGCATTTAATGTTCGAGCAAAAACGGCTGATTTTCGACAAAAGAGATAACACCCCCCCATTACGTCATGCTTCAGAAATGTGGAAAATGGTCCGTTTTCAAATGTTTTATTTTTGAACGTCAGTTCACATTTGTAGGTGGATCATCAGTGTTAGAGCTAAAATTAGCATGTTTAAAGTGATTTTCATGCTTCCAGGGGCTCGGGAAGTTAATTAAATACCATTTGGAGGCATTTAATGTTCGAGCAAAAACTGCTGATTTTCGACAAAAGAGATAACACCCCCCCACTACGTCATGCTTCAGAAATGTGGAAAATGGTCCGTTTTCAAATGTTTTATTTTTGAACGTCAGTTCACATTTGTAGGTGGATCATCAGTGTTAGAGCTAAAATTAGCATGTTTAAAGTGATTTTCATGCTTCCAGGGGCTCGGGAAGTGAAATAAATACCATTTGGAGGCATTTAATGTTCGAGCAAAAACGGCTGATTTTCGACAAAAGAGATAACACCCCCCCATTACGTCATGCTTCAGAAATGTGGAAAATGGTCCGTTTTCAAATGTTTTATTTTTGAACGTCAGTTCACATTTGTAGGTGGATCATCAGTGTTAGAGCTAAAATTAGCATGTTTAAAGTGATTTTCATGCTTCCAGGGGCCCAAAACACAAGATTTATGGAATGGTTAAAAGTGCATGAAAATGGCCAATTTACTCACTCTGAGTTCTCAAAAAGGGTTTCTTCACCCCGGGAAGTTAATTAAATACCATTTGGAGGCATTTAATGTTCGAGCAAAAACGGCTGATTTTCGACAAAAGAGATAACACCCCCCCATTACGTCATGCTTCAGAAATGTGGAAAATGGTCCGTTTTCAAATGTTTTATTTTTGAACGTCAGTTCACATTTGTAGGTGGATCATCAGTGTTAGAGCTAAAATTAGCATGTTTAAAGTGATTTTCATGCTTCCAGGGGCTCGGGAAGTTAATTAAATACCATTTGGAGGCATTTAATGTTCGAGCAAAAACGGCTGATTTTCGACAAAAGAGATAACACCCCCCCCATTACGTCATGCTTCAGAAATGTGGAAAATGGTCCGTTTTCAAATGTTTTATTTTTGAACGTCAGTTCACATTTGTAGGTGGATCATCAGTGTTAGAGCTAAAATTAGCATGTTTAAAGTGATTTTCATGCTTCCAGGGGCTCGGGAAGTGAAATAAATACCATTTGGAGGCATTTAATGTTCGAGCAAAAACGGCTGATTTTCGACAAAAGAGATAACACCCCCCCCATTACGTCATGCTTCAGAAATGTGAAAAATGGTCCGTTTTCAAATGTTTTATTTTTGAACGTCAGTTCACATTTGTAGGTGGATCATCAGTGTTAGAGCTAAAATTAGCATGTTTAAAGTGATTTTCATGCTTCCAGGGGCCCAAAACACAAGATTTATGGAATGGTTAAAAGTGCATGAAAATGGCCAATTTACTCACTCTGAGTTCTCAAAAAGGGTTTCTTCACCCCGGGAAGTTAATTAAATACCATTTGGAGGCATTTAATGTTCAAGCAAAAACGGCTGATTTTCGACAAAAGAGATAACACCCCCCCATTACGTCATGCTTCAGAAATGTGGAAAATGGTCCGTTTTCAAATGTTTTATTTTTGAACGTCAGTTCACATTTGTAGGTGGATCATCAGTGTTAGAGCTAAAATTAGCATGTTTAAAGTGATTTTCATGCTTCCAGGGGCTCGGGAAGTTAATTAAATACCATTTGGAGGCATTTAATGTTCGAGCAAAAACGGCTGATTTTCGACAAAAGAGATAACACCCCCCCATTACGTCATGCTTCAGAAATGTGGAAAATGGCCCGTTTTCAAATGTTTTATTTTTGAACGTCAGTTCACATTTGTAGGTGGATCATCAGTGTTAGAGCTAAAATTAGCATGTTTAAAGTGATTTTCATGCTTCCAGGGGCCCAAAACACAAGATTTATGGAATGGTTAAAAGTGCATGAAAATGGCCAATTTACTCACTCTGAGTTCTCAAAAAGGGTTTCTTCACCCCGGGAAGTGAAATAAATACCATTTGGAGGCATTTAATGTTCGAGCAAAAACGGCTGATTTTCGACAAAAGAGATAACACCCCCCCATTACGTCATGCTTCAGAAATGTGGAAAATGGTCCGTTTTCAAATGTTTTATTTTTGAACGTCAGTTCACATTTGTAGGTGGATCATCAGTGTTAGAGCTAAAATTAGCATGTTTAAAGTGATTTTCATGCTTCCAGGGGCTCGGGAAGTTAATTAAATACCATTTGGAGGCATTTAATGTTCGAGCAAAAACGGCTGATTTTCGACAAAAGAGATAACACCCCCCCATTACGTCATGCTTCAGAAATGTGGAAAATGGTCCGTTTTCAAATGTTTTATTTTTGAACGTCAGTTCACATTTGTAGGTGGATCATCAGTGTTAGAGCTAAAATTAGCATGTTTAAAGTGATTTTCATGCTTCCAGGGGCTCGGGAAGTTAATTAAATACCATTTGGAGGCATTTAATGTTCGAGCAAAAACGGCTGATTTTCGACAAAAGAGATAACACCCCCCCCATTACGTCATGCTTCAGAAATGTGGAAAATGGTCCGTTTTCAAATGTTTTATTTTTGAACGTCAGTTCACATTTGTAGGTGGATCATCAGTGTTAGAGCTAAAATTAGCATGTTTAACGTGATTTTCATGCTTCCAGGGGCTCGGGAAGTGAAATAAATACCATTTGGAGGCATTTAATGTTCGAGCAAAAACGGCTGATTTTCGACAAAAGAGATAACACCCCCCCCATTACGTCATGCTTCAGAAATGTGGAAAATGGTCCGTTTTCAAATGTTTTATTTTTGAACGTCAGTTCACATTTGTAGGTGGATCATCAGTGTTAGAGCTAAAATTAGCATGTTTAAAGTGATTTTCATGCTTCCAGGGGCCCAAAACACAAGATTTATGGAATGGTTAAAAGTGCATGAAAATGGCCAATTTACTCACTCTGAGTTCTCAAAAAGGGTTTCTTCACCCCGGGAAGTTAATTAAATACCATTTGGAGGCATTTAATGTTCGAGCAAAAACGGCTGATTTTCGACAAAAGAGATAACACCCCCCCATTACGTCATGCTTCAGAAATGTGGAAAATGGTCCGTTTTCAAATGTTTTATTTTTGAACGTCAGTTCACATTTGTAGGTGGATCATCAGTGTTAGAGCTAAAATTAGCATGTTTAAAGTGATTTTCATGCTTCCAGGGGCTCGGGAAGTTAATTAAATACCATTTGGAGGCATTTAATGTTCGAGCAAAAACGGCTGATTTTCGACAAAAGAGATAACACCCCCCCATTACGTCATGCTTCAGAAATGTGGAAAATGGTCCGTTTTCAAATGTTTTATTTTTGAACGTCAGTTCACATTTGTAGGTGGATCATCAGTGTTAGAGCTAAAATTAGCATGTTTAAAGTGATTTTCATGCTTCCAGGGGCTCGGGAAGTTAATTAAATACCATTTGGAGGCATTTAATGTTCGAGCAAAAACGGCTGATTTTCGACAAAAGAGATAACACCCCCCCCATTACGTCATGCTTCAGAAATGTGGAAAATGGTCCGTTTTCAAATGTTTTATTTTTGAACGTCAGTTCACATTTGTAGGTGGATCATCAGTGTTAGAGCTAAAATTAGCATGTTTAACGTGATTTTCATGCTTCCAGGGGCTCGGGAAGTGAAATAAATACCATTTGGAGGCATTTAATGTTCGAGCAAAAACGGCTGATTTTCGACAAAAGAGATAACACCCCCCCCATTACGTCATGCTTCAGAAATGTGGAAAATGGTCCGTTTTCAAATGTTTTATTTTTGAACGTCAGTTCACATTTGTAGGTGGATCATCAGTGTTAGAGCTAAAATTAGCATGTTTAAAGTGATTTTCATGCTTCCAGGGGCCCAAAACACAAGATTTATGGAATGGTTAAAAGTGCATGAAAATGGCCAATTTACTCACTCTGAGTTCTCAAAAAGGGTTTCTTCACCCCGGGAAGTTAATTAAATACCATTTGGAGGCATTTAATGTTCGAGCAAAAACGGCTGATTTTCGACAAAAGAGATAACACCCCCCCATTACGTCATGCTTCAGAAATGTGGAAAATGGTCCGTTTTCAAATGTTTTATTTTTGAACGTCAGTTCACATTTGTAGGTGGATCATCAGTGTTAGAGCTAAAATTAGCATGTTTAAAGTGATTTTCATGCTTCCAGGGGCTCGGGAAGTTAATTAAATACCATTTGGAGGCATTTAATGTTCGAGCAAAAACGGCTGATTTTCGACAAAAGAGATAACACCCCCCCATTACGTCATGCTTCAGAAATGTGGAAAATGGTCCGTTTTCAAATGTTTTATTTTTGAACGTCAGTTCACATTTGTAGGTGGATCATCAGTGTTAGAGCTAAAATTAGCATGTTTAAAGTGATTTTCATGCTTCCAGGGGCTCGGGAAGTTAATTAAATACCATTTGGAGGCATTTAATGTTCGAGCAAAAACGGCTGATTTTCGACAAAAGAGATAACACCCCCCCATTACGTCATGCTTCAGAAATGTGGAAAATGGTCCGTTTTCAAATGTTTTATTTTTGAACGTCAGTTCACATTTGTAGGTGGATCATCAGTGTTAGAGCTAAAATTAGCATGTTTAAAGTGATTTTCATGCTTCCAGGGGCCCAAAACACAAGATTTATGGAATGGTTAAAAGTGCATGAAAATGGCCAATTTACTCACTCTGAGTTCTCAAAAAGGGTTTCTTCACCCCGGGAAGTTAATTAAATACCATTTGGAGGCATTTAATGTTCAAGCAAAAACGGCTGATTTTCGACAAAAGAGATAACACCCCCCCATTACGTCATGCTTCAGAAATGTGGAAAATGGTCCGTTTTCAAATGTTTTATTTTTGAACGTCAGTTCACATTTGTAGGTGGATCATCAGTGTTAGAGCTAAAATTAGCATGTTTAAAGTGATTTTCATGCTTCCAGGGGCTCGGGAAGTTAATTAAATACCATTTGGAGGCATTTAATGTTCGAGCAAAAACGGCTGATTTTCGACAAAAGAGATAACACCCCCCATTACGTCATGCTTCAGAAATGTGGAAAATGGCCCGTTTTCAAATGTTTTATTTTTGAACGTCAGTTCACATTTGTAGGTGGATCATCAGTGTTAGAGCTAAAATTAGCATGTTTAAAGTGATTTTCATGCTTCCAGGGGCCCAAAACACAAGATTTATGGAATGGTTAAAAGTGCATGAAAATGGCCAATTTACTCACTCTGAGTTCTCAAAAAGGGTTTCTTCACCCCGGGAAGTTAATTAAATACCATTTGGAGGCATTTAATGTTCGAGCAAAAACGGCTGATTTTCGACAAAAGAGATAACACCCCCCCATTACGTCATGCTTCAGAAATGTGGAAAATGGTCCGTTTTCAAATGTTTTATTTTTGAACGTCAGTTCACATTTGTAGGTGGATCATCAGTGTTAGAGCTAAAATTAGCATGTTTAAAGTGATTTTCATGCTTCCAGGGGCTCGGGAAGTTAATTAAATACCATTTGGAGGCATTTAATGTTCGAGCAAAAACGGCTGATTTTCGACAAAAGAGATAACACCCCCCCACTACGTCATGCTTCAGAAATGTGGAAAATGGTCCGTTTTCAAATGTTTTATTTTTGAACGTCAGTTCACATTTGTAGGTGGATCATCAGTGTTAGAGCTAAAATTAGCATGTTTAAAGTGATTTTCATGCTTCCAGGGGCTCGGGAAGTGAAATAAATACCATTTGGAGGCATTTAATGTTCGAGCAAAAACGGCTGATTTTCGACAAAAGAGATAACACCCCCCCATTACGTCATGCTTCAGAAATGTGGAAAATGGTCCGTTTTCAAATGTTTTATTTTTGAACGTCAGTTCACATTTGTAGGTGGATCATCAGTGTTAGAGCTAAAATTAGCATGTTTAAAGTGATTTTCATGCTTCCAGGGGCTCGGGAAGTTAATTAAATACCATTTGGAGGCATTTAATGTTCGAGCAAAAACGGCTGATTTTCGACAAAAGAGATAACACCCCCCCACTACGTCATGCTTCAGAAATGTGGAAAATGGTCCGTTTTCAAATGTTTTATTTTTGAACGTCAGTTCACATTTGTAGGTGGATCATCAGTGTTAGAGCTAAAATTAGCATGTTTAAAGTGATTTTCATGCTTCCAGGGGCTCGGGAAGTGAAATAAATACCATTTGGAGGCATTTAATGTTCGAGCAAAAACGGCTGATTTTCGACAAAAGAGATAACACCCCCCCATTACGTCATGCTTCAGAAATGTGGAAAATGGTCCGTTTTCAAATGTTTTATTTTTGAACGTCAGTTCACATTTGTAGGTGGATCATCAGTGTTAGAGCTAAAATTAGCATGTTTAAAGTGATTTTCATGCTTCCAGGGGCCCAAAACACAAGATTTATGGAATGGTTAAAAGTGCATGAAAATGGCCAATTTACTCACTCTGAGTTCTCAAAAAGGGTTTCTTCACCCCGGGAAGTTAATTAAATACCATTTGGAGGCATTTAATGTTCGAGCAAAAACGGCTGATTTTCGACAAAAGAGATAACACCCCCCCATTACGTCATGCTTCAGAAATGTGGAAAATGGTCCGTTTTCAAATGTTTTATTTTTGAACGTCAGTTCACATTTGTAGGTGGATCATCAGTGTTAGAGCTAAAATTAGCATGTTTAAAGTGATTTTCATGCTTCCAGGGGCTCGGGAAGTTAATTAAATACCATTTGGAGGCATTTAATGTTCGAGCAAAAACGGCTGATTTTCGACAAAAGAGATAACACCCCCCCCATTACGTCATGCTTCAGAAATGTGGAAAATGGTCCGTTTTCAAATGTTTTATTTTTGAACGTCAGTTCACATTTGTAGGTGGATCATCAGTGTTAGAGCTAAAATTAGCATGTTTAAAGTGATTTTCATGCTTCCAGGGGCTCGGGAAGTGAAATAAATACCATTTGGAGGCATTTAATGTTCGAGCAAAAACGGCTGATTTTCGACAAAAGAGATAACACCCCCCCCATTACGTCATGCTTCAGAAATGTGAAAAATGGTCCGTTTTCAAATGTTTTATTTTTGAACGTCAGTTCACATTTGTAGGTGGATCATCAGTGTTAGAGCTAAAATTAGCATGTTTAAAGTGATTTTCATGCTTCCAGGGGCTCGGGAAGTTAATTAAATACCATTTGGAGGCATTTAATGTTCGAGCAAAAACGGCTGATTTTCGACAAAAGAGATAACACCCCCCCATTACGTCATGCTTCAGAAATGTGGAAAATGGTCCGTTTTCAAATGTTTTATTTTTGAACGTCAGTTCACATTTGTAGGTGGATCATCAGTGTTAGAGCTAAAATTAGCATGTTTAAAGTGATTTTCATGCTTCCAGGGGCCCAAAACACAAGATTTATGGAATGGTTAAAAGTGCATGAAAATGGCCAATTTACTCACTCTGAGTTCTCAAAAAGGGTTTCTTCACCCCGGGAAGTTAATTAAATACCATTTGGAGGCATTTAATGTTCAAGCAAAAACGGCTGATTTTCGACAAAAGAGATAACACCCCCCCATTACGTCATGCTTCAGAAATGTGGAAAATGGTCCGTTTTCAAATGTTTTATTTTTGAACGTCAGTTCACATTTGTAGGTGGATCATCAGTGTTAGAGCTAAAATTAGCATGTTTAAAGTGATTTTCATGCTTCCAGGGGCTCGGGAAGTTAATTAAATACCATTTGGAGGCATTTAATGTTCGAGCAAAAACGGCTGATTTTCGACAAAAGAGATAACACCCCCCCATTACGTCATGCTTCAGAAATGTGGAAAATGGCCCGTTTTCAAATGTTTTATTTTTGAACGTCAGTTCACATTTGTAGGTGGATCATCAGTGTTAGAGCTAAAATTAGCATGTTTAAAGTGATTTTCATGCTTCCAGGGGCCCAAAACACAAGATTTATGGAATGGTTAAAAGTGCATGAAAATGGCCAATTTACTCACTCTGAGTTCTCAAAAAGGGTTTCTTCACCCCGGGAAGTGAAATAAATACCATTTGGAGGCATTTAATGTTCGAGCAAAAACGGCTGATTTTCGACAAAAGAGATAACACCCCCCCATTACGTCATGCTTCAGAAATGTGGAAAATGGTCCGTTTTCAAATGTTTTATTTTTGAACGTCAGTTCACATTTGTAGGTGGATCATCAGTGTTAGAGCTAAAATTAGCATGTTTAAAGTGATTTTCATGCTTCCAGGGGCTCGGGAAGTTAATTAAATACCATTTGGAGGCATTTAATGTTCGAGCAAAAACGGCTGATTTTCGACAAAAGAGATAACACCCCCCCATTACGTCATGCTTCAGAAATGTGGAAAATGGTCCGTTTTCAAATGTTTTATTTTTGAACGTCAGTTCACATTTGTAGGTGGATCATCAGTGTTAGAGCTAAAATTAGCATGTTTAAAGTGATTTTCATGCTTCCAGGGGCTCGGGAAGTTAATTAAATACCATTTGGAGGCATTTAATGTTCGAGCAAAAACGGCTGATTTTCGACAAAAGAGATAACACCCCCCCCATTACGTCATGCTTCAGAAATGTGGAAAATGGTCCGTTTTCAAATGTTTTATTTTTGAACGTCAGTTCACATTTGTAGGTGGATCATCAGTGTTAGAGCTAAAATTAGCATGTTTAACGTGATTTTCATGCTTCCAGGGGCTCGGGAAGTGAAATAAATACCATTTGGAGGCATTTAATGTTCGAGCAAAAACGGCTGATTTTCGACAAAAGAGATAACACCCCCCCCATTACGTCATGCTTCAGAAATGTGGAAAATGGTCCGTTTTCAAATGTTTTATTTTTGAACGTCAGTTCACATTTGTAGGTGGATCATCAGTGTTAGAGCTAAAATTAGCATGTTTAAAGTGATTTTCATGCTTCCAGGGGCCCAAAACACAAGATTTATGGAATGGTTAAAAGTGCATGAAAATGGCCAATTTACTCACTCTGAGTTCTCAAAAAGGGTTTCTTCACCCCGGGAAGTTAATTAAATACCATTTGGAGGCATTTAATGTTCGAGCAAAAACGGCTGATTTTCGACAAAAGAGATAACACCCCCCCATTACGTCATGCTTCAGAAATGTGGAAAATGGTCCGTTTTCAAATGTTTTATTTTTGAACGTCAGTTCACATTTGTAGGTGGATCATCAGTGTTAGAGCTAAAATTAGCATGTTTAAAGTGATTTTCATGCTTCCAGGGGCTCGGGAAGTTAATTAAATACCATTTGGAGGCATTTAATGTTCGAGCAAAAACGGCTGATTTTCGACAAAAGAGATAACACCCCCCCATTACGTCATGCTTCAGAAATGTGGAAAATGGTCCGTTTTCAAATGTTTTATTTTTGAACGTCAGTTCACATTTGTAGGTGGATCATCAGTGTTAGAGCTAAAATTAGCATGTTTAAAGTGATTTTCATGCTTCCAGGGGCTCGGGAAGTTAATTAAATACCATTTGGAGGCATTTAATGTTCGAGCAAAAACGGCTGATTTTCGACAAAAGAGATAACACCCCCCCCATTACGTCATGCTTCAGAAATGTGGAAAATGGTCCGTTTTCAAATGTTTTATTTTTGAACGTCAGTTCACATTTGTAGGTGGATCATCAGTGTTAGAGCTAAAATTAGCATGTTTAACGTGATTTTCATGCTTCCAGGGGCTCGGGAAGTGAAATAAATACCATTTGGAGGCATTTAATGTTCGAGCAAAAACGGCTGATTTTCGACAAAAGAGATAACACCCCCCCCATTACGTCATGCTTCAGAAATGTGGAAAATGGTCCGTTTTCAAATGTTTTATTTTTGAACGTCAGTTCACATTTGTAGGTGGATCATCAGTGTTAGA
Organism: Lissotriton vulgaris; assembly: GCF_964263255.1. Classification (NCBI taxonomy): domain Eukaryota; kingdom Metazoa; phylum Chordata; class Amphibia; order Caudata; family Salamandridae; genus Lissotriton; species Lissotriton vulgaris. The sequence continues at coordinate 257,929 of NW_028252542.1, read as the reverse complement.
GCTAAAATTAGCATGTTTAAAGTGATTTTCATGCTTCCAGGGGCCCAAAACACAAGATTTATGGAATGGTTAAAAGTGCATGAAAATGGCCAATTTACTCACTCTGAGTTCTCAAAAAGGGTTTCTTCACCCCGGGAAGTTAATTAAATACCATTTGGAGGCATTTAATGTTCGAGCAAAAACGGCTGATTTTCGACAAAAGAGATAACACCCCCCCATTACGTCATGCTTCAGAAATGTGGAAAATGGTCCGTTTTCAAATGTTTTATTTTTGAACGTCAGTTCACATTTGTAGGTGGATCATCAGTGTTAGAGCTAAAATTAGCATGTTTAAAGTGATTTTCATGCTTCCAGGGGCTCGGGAAGTTAATTAAATACCATTTGGAGGCATTTAATGTTCGAGCAAAAACGGCTGATTTTCGACAAAAGAGATAACACCCCCCCATTACGTCATGCTTCAGAAATGTGGAAAATGGTCCGTTTTCAAATGTTTTATTTTTGAACGTCAGTTCACATTTGTAGGTGGATCATCAGTGTTAGAGCTAAAATTAGCATGTTTAAAGTGATTTTCATGCTTCCAGGGGCTCGGGAAGTTAATTAAATACCATTTGGAGGCATTTAATGTTCGAGCAAAAACGGCTGATTTTCGACAAAAGAGATAACACCCCCCCATTACGTCATGCTTCAGAAATGTGGAAAATGGTCCGTTTTCAAATGTTTTATTTTTGAACGTCAGTTCACATTTGTAGGTGGATCATCAGTGTTAGAGCTAAAATTAGCATGTTTAAAGTGATTTTCATGCTTCCAGGGGCCCAAAACACAAGATTTATGGAATGGTTAAAAGTGCATGAAAATGGCCAATTTACTCACTCTGAGTTCTCAAAAAGGGTTTCTTCACCCCGGGAAGTTAATTAAATACCATTTGGAGGCATTTAATGTTCAAGCAAAAACGGCTGATTTTCGACAAAAGAGATAACACCCCCCCATTACGTCATGCTTCAGAAATGTGGAAAATGGTCCGTTTTCAAATGTTTTATTTTTGAACGTCAGTTCACATTTGTAGGTGGATCATCAGTGTTAGAGCTAAAATTAGCATGTTTAAAGTGATTTTCATGCTTCCAGGGGCTCGGGAAGTTAATTAAATACCATTTGGAGGCATTTAATGTTCGAGCAAAAACGGCTGATTTTCGACAAAAGAGATAACACCCCCCATTACGTCATGCTTCAGAAATGTGGAAAATGGCCCGTTTTCAAATGTTTTATTTTTGAACGTCAGTTCACATTTGTAGGTGGATCATCAGTGTTAGAGCTAAAATTAGCATGTTTAAAGTGATTTTCATGCTTCCAGGGGCCCAAAACACAAGATTTATGGAATGGTTAAAAGTGCATGAAAATGGCCAATTTACTCACTCTGAGTTCTCAAAAAGGGTTTCTTCACCCCGGGAAGTTAATTAAATACCATTTGGAGGCATTTAATGTTCGAGCAAAAACGGCTGATTTTCGACAAAAGAGATAACACCCCCCCATTACGTCATGCTTCAGAAATGTGGAAAATGGTCCGTTTTCAAATGTTTTATTTTTGAACGTCAGTTCACATTTGTAGGTGGATCATCAGTGTTAGAGCTAAAATTAGCATGTTTAAAGTGATTTTCATGCTTCCAGGGGCTCGGGAAGTTAATTAAATACCATTTGGAGGCATTTAATGTTCGAGCAAAAACGGCTGATTTTCGACAAAAGAGATAACACCCCCCCACTACGTCATGCTTCAGAAATGTGGAAAATGGTCCGTTTTCAAATGTTTTATTTTTGAACGTCAGTTCACATTTGTAGGTGGATCATCAGTGTTAGAGCTAAAATTAGCATGTTTAAAGTGATTTTCATGCTTCCAGGGGCTCGGGAAGTGAAATAAATACCATTTGGAGGCATTTAATGTTCGAGCAAAAACGGCTGATTTTCGACAAAAGAGATAACACCCCCCCATTACGTCATGCTTCAGAAATGTGGAAAATGGTCCGTTTTCAAATGTTTTATTTTTGAACGTCAGTTCACATTTGTAGGTGGATCATCAGTGTTAGAGCTAAAATTAGCATGTTTAAAGTGATTTTCATGCTTCCAGGGGCTCGGGAAGTTAATTAAATACCATTTGGAGGCATTTAATGTTCGAGCAAAAACGGCTGATTTTCGACAAAAGAGATAACACCCCCCCACTACGTCATGCTTCAGAAATGTGGAAAATGGTCCGTTTTCAAATGTTTTATTTTTGAACGTCAGTTCACATTTGTAGGTGGATCATCAGTGTTAGAGCTAAAATTAGCATGTTTAAAGTGATTTTCATGCTTCCAGGGGCTCGGGAAGTGAAATAAATACCATTTGGAGGCATTTAATGTTCGAGCAAAAACGGCTGATTTTCGACAAAAGAGATAACACCCCCCCATTACGTCATGCTTCAGAAATGTGGAAAATGGTCCGTTTTCAAATGTTTTATTTTTGAACGTCAGTTCACATTTGTAGGTGGATCATCAGTGTTAGAGCTAAAATTAGCATGTTTAAAGTGATTTTCATGCTTCCAGGGGCCCAAAACACAAGATTTATGGAATGGTTAAAAGTGCATGAAAATGGCCAATTTACTCACTCTGAGTTCTCAAAAAGGGTTTCTTCACCCCGGGAAGTTAATTAAATACCATTTGGAGGCATTTAATGTTCGAGCAAAAACGGCTGATTTTCGACAAAAGAGATAACACCCCCCCATTACGTCATGCTTCAGAAATGTGGAAAATGGTCCGTTTTCAAATGTTTTATTTTTGAACGTCAGTTCACATTTGTAGGTGGATCATCAGTGTTAGAGCTAAAATTAGCATGTTTAAAGTGATTTTCATGCTTCCAGGGGCTCGGGAAGTTAATTAAATACCATTTGGAGGCATTTAATGTTCGAGCAAAAACGGCTGATTTTCGACAAAAGAGATAACACCCCCCCCATTACGTCATGCTTCAGAAATGTGGAAAATGGTCCGTTTTCAAATGTTTTATTTTTGAACGTCAGTTCACATTTGTAGGTGGATCATCAGTGTTAGAGCTAAAATTAGCATGTTTAAAGTGATTTTCATGCTTCCAGGGGCTCGGGAAGTGAAATAAATACCATTTGGAGGCATTTAATGTTCGAGCAAAAACGGCTGATTTTCGACAAAAGAGATAACACCCCCCCCATTACGTCATGCTTCAGAAATGTGAAAAATGGTCCGTTTTCAAATGTTTTATTTTTGAACGTCAGTTCACATTTGTAGGTGGATCATCAGTGTTAGAGCTAAAATTAGCATGTTTAAAGTGATTTTCATGCTTCCAGGGGCTCGGGAAGTTAATTAAATACCATTTGGAGGCATTTAATGTTCGAGCAAAAACGGCTGATTTTCGACAAAAGAGATAACACCCCCCCATTACGTCATGCTTCAGAAATGTGGAAAATGGTCCGTTTTCAAATGTTTTATTTTTGAACGTCAGTTCACATTTGTAGGTGGATCATCAGTGTTAGAGCTAAAATTAGCATGTTTAAAGTGATTTTCATGCTTCCAGGGGCCCAAAACACAAGATTTATGGAATGGTTAAAAGTGCATGAAAATGGCCAATTTACTCACTCTGAGTTCTCAAAAAGGGTTTCTTCACCCCGGGAAGTTAATTAAATACCATTTGGAGGCATTTAATGTTCAAGCAAAAACGGCTGATTTTCGACAAAAGAGATAACACCCCCCCATTACGTCATGCTTCAGAAATGTGGAAAATGGTCCGTTTTCAAATGTTTTATTTTTGAACGTCAGTTCACATTTGTAGGTGGATCATCAGTGTTAGAGCTAAAATTAGCATGTTTAAAGTGATTTTCATGCTTCCAGGGGCTCGGGAAGTTAATTAAATACCATTTGGAGGCATTTAATGTTCGAGCAAAAACGGCTGATTTTCGACAAAAGAGATAACACCCCCCCATTACGTCATGCTTCAGAAATGTGGAAAATGGCCCGTTTTCAAATGTTTTATTTTTGAACGTCAGTTCACATTTGTAGGTGGATCATCAGTGTTAGAGCTAAAATTAGCATGTTTAAAGTGATTTTCATGCTTCCAGGGGCCCAAAACACAAGATTTATGGAATGGTTAAAAGTGCATGAAAATGGCCAATTTACTCACTCTGAGTTCTCAAAAAGGGTTTCTTCACCCCGGGAAGTTAATTAAATACCATTTGGAGGCATTTAATGTTCGAGCAAAAACGGCTGATTTTCGACAAAAGAGATAACACCCCCCCACTACGTCATGCTTCAGAAATTTGGAAAATGGTCCGTTTTCAAATGTTTTATTTTTGAACGTCAGTTCACATTTGTAGGTGGATCATCAGTGTTAGAGCTAAAATTAGCATGTTTAAAGTGATTTTCATGCTTCCAGGGGCTCGGGAAGTGAAATAAATACCATTTGGAGGCATTTAATGTTCGAGCAAAAACGGCTGATTTTCGACAAAAGAGATAACACCCCCCCATTACGTCATGCTTCAGAAATGTGGAAAATGGTCCGTTTTCAAATGTTTTATTTTTGAACGTCAGTTCACATTTGTAGGTGGATCATCAGTGTTAGAGCTAAAATTAGCATGTTTAAAGTGATTTTCATGCTTCCAGGGGCTCGGGAAGTTAATTAAATACCATTTGGAGGCATTTAATGTTCGAGCAAAAACGGCTGATTTTCGACAAAAGAGATAACACCCCCCCACTACGTCATGCTTCAGAAATGTGGAAAATGGTCCGTTTTCAAATGTTTTATTTTTGAACGTCAGTTCACATTTGTAGGTGGATCATCAGTGTTAGAGCTAAAATTAGCATGTTTAAAGTGATTTTCATGCTTCCAGGGGCTCGGGAAGTGAAATAAATACCATTTGGAGGCATTTAATGTTCGAGCAAAAACGGCTGATTTTCGACAAAAGAGATAACACCCCCCCATTACGTCATGCTTCAGAAATGTGGAAAATGGTCCGTTTTCAAATGTTTTATTTTTGAACGTCAGTTCACATTTGTAGGTGGATCATCAGTGTTAGAGCTAAAATTAGCATGTTTAAAGTGATTTTCATGCTTCCAGGGGCCCAAAACACAAGATTTATGGAATGGTTAAAAGTGCATGAAAATGGCCAATTTACTCACTCTGAGTTCTCAAAAAGGGTTTCTTCACCCCGGGAAGTTAATTAAATACCATTTGGAGGCATTTAATGTTCGAGCAAAAACGGCTGATTTTCGACAAAAGAGATAACACCCCCCCATTACGTCATGCTTCAGAAATGTGGAAAATGGTCCGTTTTCAAATGTTTTATTTTTGAACGTCAGTTCACATTTGTAGGTGGATCATCAGTGTTAGAGCTAAAATTAGCATGTTTAAAGTGATTTTCATGCTTCCAGGGGCTCGGGAAGTTAATTAAATACCATTTGGAGGCATTTAATGTTCGAGCAAAAACGGCTGATTTTCGACAAAAGAGATAACACCCCCCCCATTACGTCATGCTTCAGAAATGTGGAAAATGGTCCGTTTTCAAATGTTTTATTTTTGAACGTCAGTTCACATTTGTAGGTGGATCATCAGTGTTAGAGCTAAAATTAGCATGTTTAAAGTGATTTTCATGCTTCCAGGGGCTCGGGAAGTGAAATAAATACCATTTGGAGGCATTTAATGTTCGAGCAAAAACGGCTGATTTTCGACAAAAGAGATAACACCCCCCCCATTACGTCATGCTTCAGAAATGTGAAAAATGGTCCGTTTTCAAATGTTTTATTTTTGAACGTCAGTTCACATTTGTAGGTGGATCATCAGTGTTAGAGCTAAAATTAGCATGTTTAAAGTGATTTTCATGCTTCCAGGGGCTCGGGAAGTTAATTAAATACCATTTGGAGGCATTTAATGTTCGAGCAAAAACGGCTGATTTTCGACAAAAGAGATAACACCCCCCCATTACGTCATGCTTCAGAAATGTGGAAAATGGTCCGTTTTCAAATGTTTTATTTTTGAACGTCAGTTCACATTTGTAGGTGGATCATCAGTGTTAGAGCTAAAATTAGCATGTTTAAAGTGATTTTCATGCTTCCAGGGGCCCAAAACACAAGATTTATGGAATGGTTAAAAGTGCATGAAAATGGCCAATTTACTCACTCTGAGTTCTCAAAAAGGGTTTCTTCACCCCGGGAAGTTAATTAAATACCATTTGGAGGCATTTAATGTTCAAGCAAAAACGGCTGATTTTCGACAAAAGAGATAACACCCCCCCATTACGTCATGCTTCAGAAATGTGGAAAATGGTCCGTTTTCAAATGTTTTATTTTTGAACGTCAGTTCACATTTGTAGGTGGATCATCAGTGTTAGAGCTAAAATTAGCATGTTTAAAGTGATTTTCATGCTTCCAGGGGCTCGGGAAGTTAATTAAATACCATTTGGAGGCATTTAATGTTCGAGCAAAAACGGCTGATTTTCGACAAAAGAGATAACACCCCCCCATTACGTCATGCTTCAGAAATGTGGAAAATGGCCCGTTTTCAAATGTTTTATTTTTGAACGTCAGTTCACATTTGTAGGTGGATCATCAGTGTTAGAGCTAAAATTAGCATGTTTAAAGTGATTTTCATGCTTCCAGGGGCCCAAAACACAAGATTTATGGAATGGTTAAAAGTGCATGAAAATGGCCAATTTACTCACTCTGAGTTCTCAAAAAGGGTTTCTTCACCCCGGGAAGTTAATTAAATACCATTTGGAGGCATTTAATGTTCGAGCAAAAACGGCTGATTTTCGACAAAAGAGATAACACCCCCCCATTACGTCATGCTTCAGAAATGTGGAAAATGGTCCGTTTTCAAATGTTTTATTTTTGAACGTCAGTTCACATTTGTAGGTGGATCATCAGTGTTAGAGCTAAAATTAGCATGTTTAAAGTGATTTTCATGCTTCCAGGGGCTCGGGAAGTTAATTAAATACCATTTGGAGGCATTTAATGTTCGAGCAAAAACGGCTGATTTTCGACAAAAGAGATAACACCCCCCCACTACGTCATGCTTCAGAAATGTGGAAAATGGTCCGTTTTCAAATGTTTTATTTTTGAACGTCAGTTCACATTTGTAGGTGGATCATCAGTGTTAGAGCTAAAATTAGCATGTTTAAAGTGATTTTCATGCTTCCAGGGGCTCGGGAAGTAAAATAAATACCATTTGGAGGCATTTAATGTTCGAGCAAAAACGGCTGATTTTCGACAAAAGAGATAACACCCCCCCATTACGTCATGCTTCAGAAATGTGGAAAATGGTCAGTTTTCAAATGTTTTATTTTTGAACGTCAGTTCACATTTGTAGGTGGATCATCAGTGTTAGAGCTAAAATTAGCATGTTTAAAGTGATTTTCATGCTTCCAGGGGCCCAAAACACAAGATTTATGGAATGGTTAAAAGTGCATGAAAATGGCCAATTTACTCACTCTGAGTTCTCAAAAAGGGTTTCTTCACCCCGGGAAGTTAATTAAATACCATTTGGAGGCATTTAATGTTCGAGCAAAAACGGCTGATTTTCGACAAAAGAGATAACACCCCCCCATTACGTCATGCTTCAGAAATGTGGAAAATGGTCCGTTTTCAAATGTTTTATTTTTGAACGTCAGTTCACATTTGTAGGTGGATCATCAGTGTTAGAGCTAAAATTAGCATGTTTAAAGTGATTTTCATGCTTCCAGGGGCTCGGGAAGTTAATTAAATACCTTTTGGAGGCATTTAATGTTCGAGCAAAAACGGCTGATTTTCGACAAAAGAGATAACACCCCCCCCATTACGTCATGCTTCAGAAATGTGGAAAATGGTCCGTTTTCAAATGTTTTATTTTTGAACGTCAGTTCACATTTGTAGGTGGATCATCAGTGTTAGAGCTAAAATTAGCATGTTTAAAGTGATTTTCATGCTTCCAGGGGCTCGGGAAGTGAAATAAATACCATTTGGAGGCATTTAATGTTCGAGCAAAAACGGCTGATTTTCGACAAAAGAGATAACACCCCCCCATTACGTCATGCTTCAGAAATGTGGAAAATGGTCCGTTTTCAAATGTTTTATTTTTGAACGTCAGTTCACATTTGTAGGTGGATCATCAGTGTTAGAGCTAAAATTAGCATGTTTAAAGTGATTTTCATGCTTCCAGGGGCTCAAAACACAAGATTTATGGAATGGTTAAAAGTGCATGAAAATGGCCAATTTACTCACTCTGAGTTCTCAAAAAGGGTTTCTTCACCCCGGGAAGTGAAATAAATACCATTTGGAGGCATTAAATGTTCGAGCAAAAACGGCTGATTTTCGACAAAAGAGATAACACCCCCCCATTACGTCATGCTTCAGAAATGTGGAAAATGGTCCGTTTTCAAATGTTTTATTTTTGAACGTCAGTTCACATTTGTAGGTGGATCATCAATGTTAGAGCTAAAATTAGCATGTTTAAAGTGATTTTCATGCTTCCAGGGGCTCGGGAAGTTAATTAAATACCATTTGGAGGCATTTAATGTTCGAGCAAAAACGGCTGATTTTCGACAAAAGAGATAACACCCCCCCATTACGTCATGCTTCAGAAATGTGGAAAATGGTCCGTTTTCAAATGTTTTATTTTTGAACGTCAGTTCACATTTGTAGGTGGATCATCAGTGTTAGAGCTAAAATTAGCATGTTTAAAGTGATTTTCATGCTTCCAGGGGCCCAAAACACAAGATTTATGGAATGGTTAAAAGTGCATGAAAATGGCCAATTTACTCACTCTGAGTTCTCAAAAAGGGTTTCTTCACCCCGGGAAGTTAATTAAATACCATTTGGAGGCATTTAATGTTCGAGCAAAAACGGCTGATTTTCGACAAAAGAGATAACACCCCCCCATTACATCATGCTTCAGAAATGTGGAAAATGGTCCGTTTTCAAATGTTTTATTTTTGAACGTCAGTTCACATTTGTAGGTGGATCATCAGTGTTAGAGCTAAAATTAGCATGTTTAAAGTGATTTTCATGCTTCCAGGGGCTCGGGAAGTTAATTAAATACCATTTGGAGGCATTTAATGTTCGAGCAAAAACGGCTGATTTTCGACAAAAGAGATAACACCCCCCCATTACGTCATGCTTCAGAAATGTGGAAAATGGTCCGTTTTCAAATGTTTTATTTTTGAACGTCAGTTCACATTTGTAGGTGGATCATCAGTGTTAGAGCTAAAATTAACATGTTTAAAGTGATTTTCATGCTTCCAGGGGCTCGGGAAGTTAATTAAATACCATTTGGAGGCATTTAATGTTCGAGCAAAAACGGCTGATTTTCGACAAAAGAGATAACACCCCCCCATTACGTCATGCTTCAGAAATGTGGAAAATGGTCCGTTTTCAAATGTTTTATTTTTGAACGTCAGTTTACATTTGTAGGTGGATCATCAGTGTTAGAGCTAAAATTAGCATGTTTAAAGTGATTTTCATGCTTCCAGGGGCTCGGGAAGTTAATTAAATACCATTTGGAGGCATTTAATGTTCGAGCAAAAACGGCTGATTTTCGACAAAAGAGATAACACCCCCCCATTACGTCATGCTTCAGAAATGTGAAAAATGGTCCGTTTTCAAATGTTTTATTTTTGAACGTCAGTTCACATTTGTAGGTGGATCATCAGTGTTAGAGCTAAAATTAGCATGTTTAAAGTGATTTTCATGCTTCCAGGGGCCCAAAACACAAGATTAATGGAATGGCTAAAAGTGCATGAAAATGGCCAATTTACTCACTCTGAGTTCTCAAAAAGGGTTTCTTCACCCCGGGAAGTGAAATAAATACCATTTGGAGGCATTTAATGTTCGGGCAAAAACGGCTGATTTTCGACAAAAGAGATAACACCCCCCCCCATTACGTCATGCTTCAGAAATGTGGAAAATGGTCCGTTTTCAAATGTTTTATTTTTGAACGTCAGTTCACATTTGTAGGTGGATCATCAGTGTTAGAGCTAAAATTAGCATGTTTAAAGTGATTTTCATGCTTCCAGGGGCTCGGGAAGTTAATTAAATACCATTTGGAGGCATTTAATGTTCGAGCAAAAACGGCTGATTTTCGACAAAAGAGATAACACCCCCCCATTACGTCATGCTTCAGAAATGTGGGAAATGGTCCGTTTTCAAATGTTTTATTTTTTAACGTCAGTTCACATTTGTAGGTGGATCATCAGTGTTAGAGCTAAAATTAGCATGTTTAAAGTGATTTTCATGCTTCCAGGGGCCCAAAACACAAGATTTATGGAATGGTTAAAAGTGCATGAAAATGGCCAATTTACTCACTCTGAGTTCTCAAAAAGGGTTTCTTCACCCCGGGAAGTTAATTAAATACCATTTGGAGGCATTTAATGTTCGAGCAAAAACGGCTGATTTTCGACAAAAGAGATAACACCCCCCCATTACGTCATGCTTCAGAAATGTGGAAAATGGTCCGTTTTCAAATGTTTTATTTTTGAACGTCAGTTCACATTTGTAGGTGGATCATCAGTGTTAGAGCTAAAATTAGCATGTTTAAAGTGATTTTTATGCTTCCAGGGGCTCGGGAAGTTAATTAAATACCATTTGGAGGCATTTAATGTTCGAGCAAAAACGGCTGATTTTCGACAAAAGAGATAACACCCACCCATTACGTCATGCTTCAGAAATGTGGAAAATGGTCCGTTTTCAAATGTTTTATTTTTGAGCGTCAGTTCACATTTGTAGGTGGATCATCAGTGTTAGAGCTAAAATTAGCATGTTTAAAGTGATTTTCATGCTTCCAGGGGCCCAAAACACAAGATTAATGGAATGGTTAAAAGTGCATGAAAATGGCCAATTTACTCACTCTGAGTTCTCAAAAAGGGTTTCTTCACCCCGGGAAGTGAAATAAATACCATTTGGAGGCATTTAATGTTCGAGCAAAAACGGCTGATTTTCGACAAAAGAGATAACACCCCCCCATTACGTCATGCTTCAGAAATGCGGAAAATGGTCCGTTTTCAAATGTTTTATTTTTGAACGTCAGTTCACATTTGTAGGTGGATCATCAGTGTTAGAGCTAAAATTAGCATGTTTAAAGTGATTTTCATGCTTCCAGGGGCTCGGGAAGTTAATTAAATACCATTTGGAGGCATTTAATGTTCGAGCAAAAACGGCTGATTTTCGACAAAAGAGATAACACCCCCCCATTACGTCATGCTTCAGAAATGTGGAAAATGGTCCGTTTTCAAATGTTTTATTTTTGAACGTCAGTTCACATTTGTAGGTGGATCATCAGTGTTAGAGCTAAAATTAGCATGTTTAAAGTGATTTTCATGCTTCCAGGGGCCCAAAACACAAGATTTATGGAATGGTTAAAAGTGCATGAAAATGGCCAATTTACTCACTCTGAGTTCTCAAAAAGGGTTTCTTCACCCCGGGAAGTGAAATAAATACCATTTGGAGGCATTTAATGTTCGAGCAAAAACGGCTGATTTTCGACAAAAGAGATAACACCCCCCCATTACGTCATGCTTCAGAAATGTGGAAAATGGTCCGTTTTCAAATGTTTTATTTTTGAACGTCAGTTCACATTTGTAGGTGGATCATCAGTGTTAGAGCTAAAATTAGCATGTTTAAAGTGATTTTCATGCTTCCAGGGGCTCGGGAAGTTAATTAAATACCATTTGGAGGCATTTAATGTTCGAGCAAAAACGGCTGATTTTCGACAAAAGAGATAACACCCCCCCATTACGTCATGCTTCAGAAATGTGGAAAATGGTCCGTTTTCAAATGTTTTATTTTTGAACGTCAGTTCACATTTGTAGGTGGATCATCAGTGTTAGAGCTAAAATTAGCATGTTTAAAGTGATTTTCATGCTTCCAGGGGCCCAAAACACAAGATTAATGGAATGGTTAAAAGTGCATGAAAATGGCCAATTTACTCACTCTGAGTTCTCAAAAAGGGTTTCTTCACCCCGGGAAGTGAAATAAATACCATTTGGAGGCATTTAATGTTCGAGCAAAAACGGCTGATTTTCGACAAAAGAGATAACACCCCCCATTACGTCATGCTTCAGAAATGTGGAAAATGGTCCGTTTTCAAATGTTTTATTTTTGAACGTCAGTTCACATTTGTAGGTGGATCATCAGTGTTAGAGCTAAAATTAGCATGTTTAAAGTGATTTTCATGCTTCCAGGGGCTCGGGAAGTTAATTAAATACCATTTGGAGGCATTTAATGTTCGAGCAAAAACGGCTGATTTTCGACAAAAGAGATAACACCCCCCCATTACGTCATGCTTCAGAAATGTGGAAAATGGTCCGTTTTCAAATGTTTTATTTTTGAACGTCAGTTCACATTTGTAGGTGGATCATCAGTGTTAGAGCTAAAATTAGCATGTTTAAAGTGATTTTCATGCTTCCAGGGGCCCAAAACACAAGATTTATGGAATGGTTAAAAGTGCATGAAAATGGCCAATTTACTCACTCTGAGTTCTCAAAAAGGGTTTCTTCACCCCGAGAAGTTAATTAAATACCATTTGGAGGCATTTAATGTTCGAGCAAAAACGGCTGATTTTCGACAAAAGAGATAACACTCCCCCATTACGTCATGCTTCAGAAATGTGGAAAATGGTCCGTTTTCAAATGTTTTATTTTTGAACATCAGTTCACATTTGTAGGTGGATCATCAGTGTTAGAGCTAAAATTAGCATGTTTAAAGTGATTTTCATGCTTCCAGGGGCTCGGGAAGTTAATTAAATACCATTTGGAGGCATTTAATGTTCGAGCAAAAACGGCTGATTTTCGACAAAAGAGATAACACCCCCCCATTACGTCATGCTTCAGAAATGTGGAAAATGGTCCATTTTCAAATGTTTTATTTTTGAACGTCAGTTCACATTTGTAGGTGGATCATCAGTGTTAGAGCTAAAATTAGCATGTTTAAAGTGATTTTCATGCTTCCAGGGGCCCAAAACACAAGATTTATGGAATGGTTAAAAGTGCATGAAAATGGCCAATTTACTCACTCTGAGTTCTCAAAAAGGGTTTCTTCACCCCGGGAAGTGAAATAAATACCATTTGGAGGCATTTAATGTTCGAGCAAAAACGGCTGATTTTCGACAAAAGAGATAACACCCCCCCATTACGTCATGCTTCAGAAATGTGGAAAATGGTCCGTTTTCAAATGTTTTATTTTTGAACGTCAGTTCACATTTGTAGGTGGATCATCAGTGTTAGAGCTAAAATTAGCATGTTTAAAGTGATTTTCATGCTTCCAGGGGCTCGGGAACTTAATTAAATACCATTTGGAGGCATTTAATGTTCGAGCAAAAACAGCTGATTTTCGACAAAAGAGATAACACCCCCCCATTACGTCATGCTTCAGAAATGTGGAAAATGGTCCGTTTTCAAATGTTTTATTTTTGAACGTCAGTTCACATTTGTAGGTGGATCATCAGTGTTAGAGCTAAAATTAGCATGTTTAAAGTGATTTTCATGCTTCCAGGGGCCCAAAACACAAGATTTATGGAATGGTTAAAAGTGCATGAAAATGGCCAATTTACTCACTCTGAGTTCTCAAAAAGGGTTTCTTCACCCCGGGAAGTGAAATAAATACCATTTGGAGGCATTTAATGTTCGAGCAAAAACGGCTGATTTTCGACAAAAGAGATAACACCCCCCCATTACGTCATGCTTCAGAAATGTGGAAAATGGTCCGTTTTCAAATGTTTTATTTTTGAACGTCAGTTCACATTTGTAGGTGTATCATCAGTGTTAGAGCTAAAATTAGCATGTTTAAAGTGATTTTCATGCTTCCAGGGGCTCGGGAAGTTAATTAAATACCATTTGGAGGCATTTAATGTTCGAGCAAAAACGGCTGATTTTCGACAAAAGAGATAACACCCCCCCCATTACGTCATGCTTCAGAAATGTGGAAAATGGTCCGTTTTCAAATGTTTTATTTTTGAACGTCAGTTCACATTTGTAGGTGGATCATCAGTGTTAGAGCTAAAATTAGCATGTTTAAAGTGATTTTCATGCTTCCAGGGGCCCAAAACACAAGATTAATGGAATGGTTAAAAGTGCATGAAAATGGCCAATTTACTCACTCTGAGTTCTCAAAAAGGGTTTCTTCACCCCGGGAAGTGAAATAAATACCATTTGGAGGCATTTAATGTTCGAGCAAAAACAGCTGATTTTCGACAAAAGAGATAACACCCCCCCATTACGTCATGCTTCAGAAATGTGGAAAATGGTCCGTTTTCAAATGTTTTATTTTTGAACGTCAGTTCACATTTGTAGGTGTATCATCAGTGTTAGAGCTAAAATTAGCATGTTTAAAGTGATTTTCATGCTTCCAGGGGCTCGGGAAGTTAATTAAATACCATTTGGAGGCATTTAATGTTCGAGCAAAAACGGCTGATTTTCGACAAAAGAGATAACACCCCCCCCATTACGTCATGCTTCAGAAATGTGGAAAATGGTCCGTTTTCAAATGTTTTATTTTTGAACGTCAGTTCACATTTGTAGGTGGATCATCAGTGTTAGAGCTAAAATTAGCATGTTTAAAGTGATTTTCATGCTTCCAGGGGCCCAAAACACAAGATTAATGGAATGGTTAAAAGTGCATGAAAATGGCCAATTTACTCACTCTGAGTTCTCAAAAAGGGTTTCTTCACCCCGGGAAGTGAAATAAATACCATTTGGAGGCATTTAATGTTCGAGCAAAAACAGCTGATTTTCGACAAAAGAGATAACACCCCCCCATTACGTCATGCTTCAGAAATGTGGAAAATGGTCCGTTTTCAAATGTTTTATTTTTGAACGTCAGTTCACATTTGTAGGTGGATCATCAGTGTTAGAGCTAAAATTAGCATGTTTAAAGTGATTTTCATGCTTCCAGGGGCTCGGGAAGTTAATTAAATACCATTTGGAGGCATTTAATGTTCGAGCAAAAATGGCTGATTTTCGACAAAAGAGATAACACCCCCCCATTACGTCATGCTTCAGAAATGTGGAAAATGGTCCGTTTTCAAATGTTTTATTTTTGAACGTCAGTTCACATTTGTAGGTGGATCATCAGTGTTAGAGCTAAAATTAGCATGTTTAAAGTGATTTTCATGCTTCCAGGGGCCCAAAACACAAGATTTATGGAATGGTTAAAAGTGCATGAAAATGGCCAATTTACTCACTCTGAGTTCTCAAAAAGGGTTTCTTCACCCGAGAAGTTAATTAAATACCATTTGGAGGCATTTAATGTTCGAGCAAAAACGGCTGATTTTCGACAAAAGAGATAACACCCCCCCATTACGTCATGCTTCAGAAATGTGGAAAATGGTCCGTTTTCAAATGTTTTATTTTTGAACATCAGTTCACATTTGTAGGTGGATCATCAGTGTTAGAGCTAAAATTAGCATGTTTAAAGTGATTTTCATGCTTCCAGGGGCTCGGGAAGTTAATTAAATACCATTTGGAGGCATTTAATGTTCGAGCAAAAACGGCTGATTTTCGACAAAAGAGATAACACCCCCCCATTACGTCATGCTTCAGAAATGTGGAAAATGGTCCATTTTCAAATGTTTTATTTTTGAACGTCAGTTCACATTTGTAGGTGGATCATCAGTGTTAGAGCTAAAATTAGCATGTTTAAAGTGATTTTCATGCTTCCAGGGGCCCAAAACACAAGATTTATGGAATGGTTAAAAGTGCATGAAAATGGCCAATTTACTCACTCTGAGTTCTCAAAAAGGGTTTCTTCACCCCGGGAAGTTAATTAAATACCATTTGGAGGCATTTAATGTTCGAGCAAAAACGGCTGATTTTCGACAAAAGAGATAACACCCCCCCATTACGTCATGCTTCAGAAATGTGGAAAATGGTCCGTTTTCAAATGTTTTATTTTTGAACGTCAGTTCACATTTGTAGGTGGATCATCAGTGTTAGAGCTAAAATTAGCATGTTTAAAGTGATTTTCATGCTTCCAGGGGCTCGGGAAGTTAATTAAATACCATTTGGAGGCATTTAATGTTCGAGCAAAAACGGCTGATTTTCGACAAAAGAGATAACACCCCCCCATTACGTCATGCTTCAGAAATGTATAAATGGTCCGTTTTCAAATGTTTTATTTTTGAACGTCAGTTCACATTTGTAGGTGGATCATCAGTGTTAGAGCTAAAATTAGCATGTTTAAAGTGATTTTCATGCTTCCAGGGGCCCAAAACACAAGATTAATGGAATGGTTAAAAGTGCATGAAAATGGCCAATTTACTCACTCTGAGTTCTCAAAAAGGGTTTCTTCACCCCGGGAAGTGAAATAAATACCATTTGGAGGCATTTAATGTTCGAGCAAAAACGGCTGATTTTCGACAAAAGAGATAACACCCCCCCATTACGTCATGCTTCAGGAATGTGGAAAATGGTCCGTTTTCAAATGTTTTATTTTTGAACGTCAGTTCACATTTGTAGGTGGATCATCAGTGTTAGAGCTAAAATTAGCATGTTTAAAGTGATTTTCATGCTTCCAGGGGCTTGGGAAGTTAATTAAATACCATTTGGAGGCATTTAATGTTCGAGCAAAAACGGCTGATTTTCGACAAAAGAGGTAACACCCCCCCATTACGTCATGCTTCAGAAATGTGGAAAATGGTCCGTTTTCAAATGTTTTATTTTTGAACGTCAGTTCACATTTGTAGGTGGATCATCAGTGTTAGAGCTAAAATTAGCATGTTTAAAGTGATTTTCATGCTTCCAGGGGCCCAAAACACAAGATTTATGGAATGGTTAAACGTGCATGAAAATGGCCAATTTACTCACTCTGAGTTCTCAAAAAGGGTTTCTTCACCCCGGGAAGTGAAATAAATACCATTTGGAGGCATTTAATGTTCGAGCAAAAACGGCTGATTTTCGACAAAAGAGATAACACCCCCCCATTACGTCATGCTTCAGAAATGTGGAAAATGGTCCGTTTTCAAATGTTTTATTTTTGAACGTCAGTTCACATTTGTAGGTGGATCATCAGTGTTAGAGCTAAAATTAGCATGTTTAAAGTGATTTTCATGCTTCCAGGGACTCGGGAAGTTAATTAAATATCATTTGGAGGCATTTAATGTTCGAGCAAAAACGGCTGATTTTCGACAAAAGAGATAACACCCCCCCCATTACGTCATGCTTCAGAAATGTGGAAAATGGTCCGTTTTCAAATGTTTTATTTTTGAACGTCAGTTCACATTTGTAGGTGGATCATCAGTGTTAGAGCTAAAATTAGCATGTTTAAAGTGATTTTCATGCTTCCAGGGGCCCAAAACACAAGATTTATGGAATGGTTAAAAGTGCATGAAAATGGCCAATTTACTCACTCTGAGTTCTCAAAAAGGGTTTCTTCACCCCGGGAAGTTAATTAAATACCATTTGGAGGCATTTAATGTTCGAGCAAAAACGGCTGATTTTCGACAAAAGAGATAACACCCCCCCATTACGTCATGCTTCAGAAATGTGGAAAATGGTCCGTTTTCAAATGTTTTATTTTTGAACGTCAGTTCACATTTGTAGGTGGATCATCAGTGTTAGAGCTAAAATTAGCATGTTTAAAGTGATTTTCATGCTTCCAGGGGCCCAAAACACAAGATTTATGGAATGGTTAAAAGTGCATGAAAATGGCCAATTTACTCACTCTGAGTTCTCAAAAAGGGTTTCTTCACCCCGGGAAGTTAATTAAATACCATTTGGAGGCATTTAATGTTCGAGCAAAAACGGCTGATTTTCGACAAAAGAGATAACACCCCCCCATTACGTCATGCTTCAGAAATGTGGAAAATGGTCCGTTTTCAAATGTTTTATTTTTGAACGTCAGTTCACATTTGTAGGTGGATCATCAGTGTTAGAGCTAAAATTAGCATGTTTAAAGTGATTTTCATGCTTCCAGGGGCTCGGGAAGTTAATTAAATACCATTTGGAGGCATTTAATGTTCGAGCAAAAACGGCTGATTTTCGACAAAAGAGATAACACCCCCCCATTACGTCATGCTTCAGAAATGTGGAAAATGGTCCGTTTTCAAATGTTTTATTTTTGAACGTCAGTTCACATTTGTAGGTGGATCATCAGTGTTAGAGCTAAAATTAGCATGTTTAAAGTGATTTTCATGCTTCCAAGGGCTCGGGAAGTTAATTAAATACCATTTGGAGGCATTTAATGTTCGAGCAAAAACGGCTGATTTTCGACAAAAGAGATAACACCCCCCCATTACGTCATGCTTCAGAAATGTGGAAAATGGTCCGTTTTCAAATGTTTTATTTTTGAACGTCAGTTCACATTTGTAGGTGGATCATCAGTGTTAGAGCTAAAATTAGCATGTTTAAAGTAATTTTCATGCTTCCAGGGGCCCAAAACACAAGATTAATGGAATGGTTAAAAGTGCATGAAAATGGCCAATTTACTCACTCTGAGTTCTCAAAAAGGGTTTCTTCACCCCGGGAAGTGAAATAAATACCATTCGGAGGCATTTAATGTTCGAGCAAAAACGGCTGATTTTCGACAAAAGAGATAACACCCCCCCATTACGTCATGCTTCAGAAATGTGGAAAATGGTCCGTTTTCAAATGTTTTATTTTTGAACGTCAGTTCACATTTGTAGGTGGATCATCAGTGTTAGAGCTAAAATTAGCATGTTTAAAGTGATTTTCATGCTTCCAGGGGCTCGGGAAGTTAATTAAATACCATTTGGAGGCATTTAATGTTCGAGCAAAAACGGCTGATTTTCGACAAAAGAGATAACACCCCCCCATTACGTCATGCTTCAGAAATGTGGAAAATGGTCCGTTTTCAAATGTTTTATTTTTGAACGTCAGTTCACATTTGTAGGTGGATCATCAGTGTTAGAGCTAAAATTAGCATGTTTAAAGTGATTTTCATGCTTCCAGGGGCCCAAAACACAAGATTTATGGAATGGTTAAAAGTGCATGAAAATGGCCAATTTACTCACTCTGAGTTCTCAAAAAGGGTTTCTTCACCCCGAGAAGTTAATTAAATACCATTTGGAGGCATTTAATGTTCGAGCAAAAACGGCTGATTTTCGACAAAAGAGATAACACCCCCCCATTACGTCATGCTTCAGAAATGTGGAAAATGGTCCGTTTTCAAATGTTTTATTTTTGAACATCAGTTCACATTTGTAGGTGGATCATCAGTGTTAGAGCTAAAATTAGCATGTTTAAAGTGATTTTCATGCTTCCAGGGGCTCGGGAAGTTAATTAAATACCATTTGGAGGCATTTAATGTTCGAGCAAAAACGGCTGATTTTCGACAAAAGAGATAACACCCCCCCATTACGTCATGCTTCAGAAATGTGGAAAATGGTCCATTTTCAAATGTTTTATTTTTGAACGTCAGTTCACATTTTTAGGTGGATCATCAGTGTTAGAGCTAAAATTAGCATGTTTAAAGTGATTTTCATGCTTCCAGGGGCCCAAAACACAAGATTTATGGAATGGTTAAAAGTGCATGAAAATGGCCAATTTACTCACTCTGAGTTCTCAAAAAGGGTTTCTTCACCCCGGGAAGTGAAATAAATACCATTTGGAGGCATTTAATGTTCGAGCAAAAACGGCTGATTTTCGACAAAAGAGATAACACCCCCCCATTACGTCATGCTTCAGAAATGTGGAAAATGGTCCGTTTTCAAATGTTTTATTTTTGAACGTCAGTTCACATTTGTAGGTGGATCATCAGTGTTAGAGCTAAAATTAGCATGTTTAAAGTGATTTTCATGCTTCCAGGGGCTCGGGAAGTTAATTAAATACCATTTGGAGGCATTTAATGTTCGAGCAAAAACGGCTGATTTTCGACAAAAGAGATAACACCCCCCCATTACGTCATGCTTCAGAAATGTGGAAAATGGTCCGTTTTCAAATGTTTTATTTTTGAACGTCAGTTCACATTTGTAGGTGGATCATCAGTGTTAGAGCTAAAATTAGCATGTTTAAAGTGATTTTCATGCTTCCAGGGGCCCAAAACACAAGATTTATGGAATGGTTAAAAGTGCATGAAAATGGCCAATTTACTCACTCTGAGTTCTCAAAAAGGGTTTCTTCACCCCGGGAAGTGAAATAAATACCATTTGGAGGCATTTAATGTTCGAGCAAAAACGGCTGATTTTCGACAAAAGAGATAACACCCCCCCCATTACGTCATGCTTCAGAAATGTGGAAAATGGTCCGTTTTCAAATGTTTTATTTTTGAACGTCAGTTCACATTTGTAGGTGTATCATCAGTGTTAGAGCTAAAATTAGCATGTTTAAAGTGATTTTCATGCTTCCAGGGGCTCGGGAAGTTAATTAAATACCATTTGGAGGCATTTAATGTTCGAGCAAAAACGGCTGATTTTCGACAAAAGAGATAACACCCCCCCATTACGTCATGCTTCAGAAATGTGGAAAATGGTCCGTTTTCAAATGTTTTATTTTTGAACGTCAGTTCACATTTGTAGGTGGATCATCAGTGTTAGAGCTAAAATTAGCATGTTTAAAGTGATTTTCATGCTTCCAGGGGCCCAAAACACAAGATTAATGGAATGGTTAAAAGTGCATGAAAATGGCCAATTTACTCACTCTGAGTTCTCAAAAAGGGTTTCTTCACCCCGGGAAGTGAAATAAATACCATTTGGAGGCATTTAATGTTCGAGCAAAAACGGCTGATTTTCGACAAAAGAGATAACACCCCCCCATTACGTCATGCTTCAGAAATGTGGAAAATGGTCCGTTTTCAAATGTTTTATTTTTGAACGTCAGTTCACATTTGTAGGTGGATCATCAGTGTTAGAGCTAAAATTAGCATGTTTAAAGTGATTTTCATGCTTCCAGGGGCTCGGGAATTTAATTAAATACCATTTGGAGGCATTTAATGTTCGAGCAAAAATGGCTGATTTTCGACAAAAGAGATAACACCCCCCCATTACGTCATGCTTCAGAAATGTGGAAAATGGTCCGTTTTCAAATGTTTTATTTTTGAACGTCAGTTCACATTTGTAGGTGGATCATCAGTGTTAGAGCTAAAATTAGCATGTTTAAAGTGATTTTCATGCTTCCAGGGGCCCAAAACACAAGATTTATGGAATGGTTAAAAGTGCATGAAAATGGCCAATTTACTCACTCTGAGTTCTCAAAAAGGGTTTCTTCACCCGAGAAGTTAATTAAATACCATTTGGAGGCATTTAATGTTCGAGCAAAAACGGCTGATTTTCGACAAAAGAGATAACACCCCCCCATTACGTCATGCTTCAGAAATGTGGAAAATGGTCCGTTTTCAAATGTTTTATTTTTGAACATCAGTTCACATTTGTAGGTGGATCATCAGTGTTAGAGCTAAAATTAGCATGTTTAAAGTGATTTTCATGCTTCCAGGGGCTCGGGAAGTTAATTAAATACCATTTGGAGGCATTTAATGTTCGAGCAAAAACGGCTGATTTTCGACAAAAGAGATAACACCCCCCCATTACGTCATGCTTCAGAAATGTGGAAAATGGTCCATTTTCAAATGTTTTATTTTTGAACGTCAGTTCACATTTGTAGGTGGATCATCAGTGTTAGAGCTAAAATTAGCATGTTTAAAGTGATTTTCATGCTTCCAGGGGCCCAAAACACAAGATTTATGGAATGGTTAAAAGTGCATGAAAATGGCCAATTTACTCACTCTGAGTTCTCAAAAAGGGTTTCTTCACCCCGGGAAGTTAATTAAATACCATTTGGAGGCATTTAATGTTCGAGCAAAAACGGCTGATTTTCGACAAAAGAGATAACACCCCCCCATTACGTCATGCTTCAGAAATGTGGAAAGTGGTCCGTTTTCAAATGTTTTATTTTTGAACGTCAGTTCACATTTGTAGGTGGATCATCAGTGTTAGAGCTAAAATTAGCATGTTTAAAGTGATTTTCATGCTTCCAGGGGCTCGGGAAGTTAATTAAATACCATTTGGAGGCATTTAATGTTCGAGCAAAAACGGCTGATTTTCGACAAAAGAGATAACACCCCCCCATTACGTCATGCTTCAGAAATGTATAAATGGTCCGTTTTCAAATGTTTTATTTTTGAACGTCAGTTCACATTTGTAGGTGGATCATCAGTGTTAGAGCTAAAATTAGCATGTTTAAAGTGATTTTCATGCTTCCAGGGGCCCAAAACACAAGCTTTATGGAATGGTTAAAAGTGCATGAAAATGGCCAATTTACTCACTCTGAGTTCTCAAAAAGGGTTTCTTCACCCCGAGAAGTTAATTAAATACCATTTGGAGGCATTTAATGTTCGAGCAAAAACGGCTGATTTTCGACAAAAGAGATAACACCCCCCCATTACGTCATGCTTCAGAAATGTGGAAAATGGTCCGTTTTCAAATGTTTTATTTTTGAACATCAGTTCACATTTGTAGGTGGATCATCAGTGTTAGAGCTAAAATTAGCATGTTTAAAGTGATTTTCATGCTTCCAGGGGCTCGGGAAGTTAATTAAATACCATTTGGAGGCATTTAATGTTCGAGCAAAAACGGCTGATTTTCGACAAAAGAGATAACACCCCCCCATTACGTCATGCTTCAGAAATGTGGAAAATGGTCCATTTTCAAATGTTTTATTTTTGAACGTCAGTTCACATTTGTAGGTGGATCATCAGTGTTAGAGCTAAAATTAGCATGTTTAAAGTGATTTTCATGCTTCCAGGGGCCCAAAACACAAGATTTATGGAATGGTTAAAAGTGCATGAAAATGGCCAATTTACTCACTCTGAGTTCTCAAAAAGGGTTTCTTCACCCCGGGAAGTTAATTAAATACCATTTGGAGGCATTTAATGTGCGAGCAAAAACGGCTGATTTTCGACAAAAGAGATAACACCCCCCCATTACGTCATGCTTCAGAAATGTGGAAAATGGTCCGTTTTCAAATGTTTTATTTTTGAACGTCAGTTCACATTTGTAGGTGGATCATCAGTGTTAGAGCTAAAATTAGCATGTTTAAAGTGATTTTCATGCTTCCAGGGGCTCGGGAAGTTAATTAAATACCATTTGGAGGCATTTAATGTTCGAGCAAAAACGGCTGATTTTCGACAAAAGAGATAACACCCCCCCATTACGTCATGCTTCAGAAATGTATAAATGGTCCGTTTTCAAATGTTTTATTTTTGAACGTCAGTTCACATTTGTAGGTGGATCATCAGTGTTAGAGCTAAAATTAGCATGTTTAAAGTGATTTTCATGCTTCCAGGGGCCCAAAACACAAGATTAATGGAATGGTTAAAAATGCATGAAAATGGCCAATTTACTCACTCTGAGTTCTCAAAAAGGGTTTCTTCACCCCGGGAAGTGAAATAAATACCATTTGGAGGCATTTAATGTTCGAGCAAAAACGGCTGATTTTCGACAAAAGAGATAACACCCCCCCATTACGTCATGCTTCAGGAATGTGGAAAATGGTCCGTTTTCAAATGTTTTATTTTTGAACGTCAGTTCACATTTGTAGGTGGATCATCAGTGTTAGAGCTAAAATTAGCATGTTTAAAGTGATTTTCATGCTTCCAGGGGCTTGGGAAGTTAATTAAATACCATTTGGAGGCATTTAATGTTCGAGCAAAAACGGCTGATTTTCGACAAAAGAGGTAACACCCCCCCATTACGTCATGCTTCAGAAATGTGGAAAATGGTCCGTTTTCAAATGTTTTATTTTTGAACGTCAGTTCACATTTGTAGGTGGATCATCAGTGTTAGAGCTAAAATTAGCATGTTTAAAGTGATTTTCATGCTTCCAGGGGCCCAAAACACAAGATTTATGGAATGGTTAAACGTGCATGAAAATGGCCAATTTACTCACTCTGAGTTCTCAAAAAGGGTTTCTTCACCCCGGGAAGTGAAATAAATAC
The DNA here is from genome assembly GCF_964263255.1 of Lissotriton vulgaris. NCBI lineage: Eukaryota > Metazoa > Chordata > Amphibia > Caudata > Salamandridae > Lissotriton > Lissotriton vulgaris. The sequence goes on along the minus strand of NW_028252542.1, from coordinate 234,038 downwards.
CATTTGGAGGCATTTAATGTTCGAGCAAAAACGGCTGATTTTCGACAAAAGAGATAACACCCCCCCATTACGTCATGCTTCAGAAATGTGGAAAATGGTCCGTTTTCAAATGTTTTATTTTTGAACGTCAGTTCACATTTGTAGGTGGATCATCAGTGTTAGAGCTAAAATTAGCATGTTTAAAGTGATTTTCATGCTTCCAGGGACTCGGGAAGTTAATTAAATACCATTTGGAGGCATTTAATGTTCGAGCAAAAACGGCTGATTTTCGACAAAAGAGATAACACCCCCCCATTACGTCATGCTTCAGAAATGTGGAAAATGGTCCGTTTTCAAATGTTTTATTTTTGAACGTCAGTTCAAATTTGTAGGTGGATCATCAGTGTTAGAGCTAAAATTAGCATGTTTAAAGTGATTTTCATGCTTCCAGGGGCCCAAAACACAAGATTAATGGAATGGTTAAAAGTGCATGAAAATGGGCAATTTACTCACTCTGAGTTCTCAAAAAGGGTTTCTTCACCCCGGGAAGTGAAATAAATACCATTTGGAGTCATTTAATGTTCGAGCAAAAACGGCTGATTTTCGACAAAAGAGATAACACCCCCCCATTACGTCATGCTTAAGAAATGTGGAAAATGGTCCGTTTTCAAATGTTTTATTTTTGAACGTCAGTTCACATTTGTAGGTGGATCATCAGTGTTAGAGCTAAAATTAGCATGTTTAAAGTGATTTTCATGCTTCCAGGGGCCCAAAACACAAGATTTATGGAATGGTTAAAAGTGCATGAAAATGGCCAATTTACTCACTCTGAGTTCTCAAAAAGGGTTTCTTCACCCCGGGAAGTTAATTAAATACCATTTGGAGGCATTTAATGTTCGTGCAAAAACGGCTGATTTTCGACAAAAGAGATAACACCCCCCCATTACGTCATGCTTCAGAAATGTGGAAAATGGTCCGTTTTCAAATGTTTTATTTTTGAACGTCAGTTCACATTTGTAGGTGGATCATCAGTGTTAGAGCTAAAATTAGCATGTTTAAAGTGATTTTCATGCTTCCAGGGGCTCGGGAAGTGAAATAAATACCATTTGGAGGCATTTAATGTTCGAGCAAAAACGGCTGATTTTCGACAAAAGAGATAACACCCCCCCATTACGTCATGCTTCAGAAATGTGGAAAATGGTCCGTTTTCAAATGTTTTATTTTTGAACGTCAGTTCACATTTGTAGGTGGATCATCAGTGTTAGAGCTAAAATTAGCATGTTTAAAGTGATTTTCATGCTTCCAGGGGCTCGGGAAGTTAATTAAATACCATTTGGAGGCATTTAATGTTCGAGCAAAAACGGCTGATTTTCGACAAAAGAGATAACACCCCCCCATTACGTCATGCTTCAGAAATGTGGAAAATGGTCCGTTTTCAAATGTTTTATTTTTGAACGTCAGTTCACATTTGTAGGTGGATCATCAGTGTTAGAGCTAAAATTAGCATGTTTAAAGTGATTTTCATGCTTCCAGGGGCCCAAAACACAAGATTTATGGAATGGTTAAAAGTGCATGAAAATGGCCAATTTACTCACTCTGAGTTCTCAAAAAGGGTTTCTTCACCCCGGGAAGTTAATTAAATACCATTTGGAGGCATTTAATGTTCGAGCAAAAACGGCTGATTTTCGACAAAAGAGATAACACCCCCCCATTACGTCATGCTTCAGAAATGTGGAAAATGGTCCGTTTTCAAATGTTTTATTTTTGAACGTCAGTTCACATTTGTAGGTGGATCATCAGTGTTAGAGCTAAAATTAGCATGTTTAAAGTGATTTTCATGCTTCCAGGGGCTCGGGAAGTTAATTAAATACCATTTGGAGGCATTTAATGTTCGAGCAAAAACGGCTGATTTTCGACAAAAGAGATAACACCCCCCCATTACGTCATGCTTCAGAAATGTGGAAAATGGTCCGTTTTCAAATGTTTTATTTTTGAACGTCAGTTCACATTTGTAGGTGGATCATCAGTGTTAGAGCTAAAATTAGCATGTTTAAAGTGATTTTCATGCTTCCAGGGGCTCGGGAAGTGAAATAAATACCATTTGGAGGCATTTAATGTTTGAGCAAAAACGGCTGATTTTCGACAAAAGAGATAACACCCCCCCATTACGTCATGCTTCAGAAATGTGGAAAATGGTCCGTTTTCAAATGTTTTATTTTTGAACGTCAGTTCACATTTGTAGGTGGATCATCAGTGTTAGAGCTAAAATTAGCATGTTTAAAGTGATTTTCATGCTTCCAGGGGCTCGGGAAGTTAATTAAATACCATTTGGAGGCATTTAATGTTCGAGCAAAAACGGCTGATTTTCGACAAAAGAGATAACACCCCCCCATTACGTCATGCTTCAGAAATGTGGAAAATGGTCCGTTTTCAAATGTTTTATTTTTGAACGTCAGTTCACATTTGTAGGTGGATCATCAGTGTTAGAGCTAAAATTAGCATGTTTAAAGTGATTTTCATGCTTCCAGGGGCCCAAAACACAAGATTTATGGAATGGTTAAAAGTGCATGAAAATGGCCAATTTACTCACTCTGAGTTCTCAAAAAGGGTTTCTTCACCCCGGGAAGTTAATTAAATACCATTTGGAGGCATTTAATGTTCAAGCAAAAACGGCTGATTTTCGACAAAAGAGATAACACCCCCCCATTACGTCATGCTTCAGAAATGTGGAAAATGGTCCGTTTTCAAATGTTTTATTTTTGAACGTCAGTTCACATTTGTAGGTGGATCATCAGTGTTAGATCTAAAATTAGCATGTTTAAAGTGATTTTCATGCTTCCAGGGGCTCGGGAAGTTAATTAAATACCATTTGGAGGCATTTAATGTTCGAGCAAAAACGGCTGATTTTCGACAAAAGAGATAACACCCCCCCATTACGTCATGCTTCAGAAATGTGGAAAATGGCCCGTTTTCAAATGTTTTATTTTTGAACGTCAGTTCACATTTGTAGGTGGATCATCAGTGTTAGAGCTAAAATTAGCATGTTTAAAGTGATTTTCATGCTTCCAGGGGCCCAAAACACAAGATTTATGGAATGGTTAAAAGTGCATGAAAATGGCCAATTTACTCACTCTGAGTTCTCAAAAAGGGTTTCTTCACCCCGGGAAGTTAATTAAATACCATTTGGAGGCATTTAATGTTCGAGCAAAAACGGCTGATTTTCGACAAAAGAGATAACACCCCCCCATTACGTCATGCTTCAGAAATGTGGAAAATGGTCCGTTTTCAAATGTTTTATTTTTGAACGTCAGTTCACATTTGTAGGTGGATCATCAGTGTTAGAGCTAAAATTAGCATGTTTAAAGTGATTTTCATGCTTCCAGGGGCTCGGGAAGTTAATTAAATACCATTTGGAGGCATTTAATGTTCGAGCAAAAACGGCTGATTTTCGACAAAAGAGATAACACCCCCCCATTACGTCATGCTTCAGAAATGTGGAAAATGGTCCGTTTTCAAATGTTTTATTTTTGAACGTCAGTTCACATTTGTAGGTGGATCATCAGTGTTAGAGCTAAAATTAGCATGTTTAAAGTGATTTTCATGCTTCCAGGGGCCCAAAACACAAGATTTATGGAATGGTTAAAAGTGCATGAAAATGGCCAATTTACTCACTCTGAGTTCTCAAAAAGGGTTTCTTCACCCCGGGAAGTTAATTAAATACCATTTGGAGGCATTTAATGTTCGAGCAAAAACGGCTGATTTTCGACAAAAGAGATAACACCCCCCCATTACGTCATGCTTCAGAAATGTGGAAAATGGTCCGTTTTCAAATGTTTTATTTTTGAACGTCAGTTCACATTTGTAGGTGGATCATCAGTGTTAGAGCTAAAATTAGCATGTTTAAAGTGATTTTCATGCTTCCAGGGGCTCGGGAAGTTAATTAAATACCTTTTGGAGGCATTTAATGTTCGAGCAAAAACGGCTGATTTTCGACAAAAGAGATAACACCCCCCCATTACGTCATGCTTCAGAAATGTGGAAAATGGTCCGTTTTCAAATGTTTTATTTTTGAACGTCAGTTCACATTTGTAGGTGGATCATCAGTGTTAGAGCTAAAATTAGCATGTTTAAAGTGATTTTCATGCTTCCAGGGGCTCGGGAAGTTAATTAAATACCATTTGGAGGCATTTAATGTTCGAGCAAAAACGGCTGATTTTCGACAAAAGAGATAACACCCCCCCATTACGTCATGCTTCAGAAATGTGGAAAATGGTCCGTTTTCAAATGTTTTATTTTTGAACGTCAGTTCACATTTGTAGGTGGATCATCAGTGTTAGAGCTATAATTAGCATGTTTAAAGTGATTTTCATGCTTCCAGGGGCCCAAAACACAAGATTTATGGAATGGTTAAAAGTGCATGAAAATGGCCAATTTACTCACTCTGAGTTCTCAAAAAGGGTTTCTTCACCCCGGGAAGTTAATTAAATACCATTTGGAGGCATTTAATGTTCGAGCAAAAACGGCTGATTTTCGACAAAAGAGATAACACCCCCCCATTACGTCATGCTTCAGAAATGTGGAAAATGGTCCGTTTTCAAATGTTTTATTTTTGAACGTCAGTTCACATTTGTAGGTGGATCATCAGTGTTAGAGCTAAAATTAGCATGTTTAAAGTGATTTTCATGCTTCCAGGGGCTCGGGAAGTTAATTAAATACCATTTGGAGGCATTTAATGTTCGAGCAAAAACGGCTGATTTTCGACAAAAGAGATAACACCCCCCCATTACGTCATGCTTCAGAAATGTGGAAAATGGTCCGTTTTCAAATGTTTTATTTTTGAACGTCAGTTCACATTTGTAGGTGGATCATCAGTGTTAGAGCTAAAATTAGCATGTTTAAAGTGATTTTCATGCTTCCAGGGGCTCGGGAAGTGAAATAAATACCATTTGGAGGCATTTAATGTTCGAGCAAAAACGGCTGATTTTCGACAAAAGAGATAACACCCCCCCATTACGTCATGCTTCAGAAATGTGGAAAATGGTCCGTTTTCAAATGTTTTATTTTTGAACGTCAGTTCACATTTGTAGGTGGATCATCAGTGTTAGAGCTAAAATTAGCATGTTTAAAGTGATTTTCATGCTTCCAGGGGCTCGGGAAGTTAATTAAATACCATTTGGAGGCATTTAATGTTCGAGCAAAAACGGCTGATTTTCGACAAAAGAGATAACACCCCCCCATTACGTCATGCTTCAGAAATGTGGAAAATGGTCCGTTTTCAAATGTTTTATTTTTGAACGTCAGTTCACATTTGTAGGTGGATCATCAGTGTTAGAGCTAAAATTAGCATGTTTAAAGTGATTTTCATGCTTCCAGGGGCCCAAAACACAAGATTTATGGAATGGTTAAAAGTGCATGAAAATGGCCAATTTACTCACTCTGAGTTCTCAAAAAGGGTTTCTTCACCCCGGGAAGTTAATTAAATACCATTTGGAGGCATTTAATGTTCGAGCAAAAACGGCTGATTTTCGACAAAAGAGATAACACCCCCCCATTACGTCATGCTTCAGAAATGTGGAAAATGGTCCGTTTTCAAATGTTTTATTTTTGAACGTCAGTTCACATTTGTAGGTGGATCATCAGTGTTAGAGCTAAAATTAGCATGTTTAAAGTGATTTTCATGCTTCCAGGGGCTCGGGAAGTTAATTAAATACCATTTGGAGGCATTTAATGTTCGAGCAAAAACGGCTGATTTTCGACAAAAGAGATAACACCCCCCCATTACGTCATGCTTCAGAAATGTGGAAAATGGTCCGTTTTCAAATGTTTTATTTTTGAACGTCAGTTCACATTTGTAGGTGGATCATCAGTGTTAGAGCTAAAATTAGCATGTTTAAAGTGATTTTCATGCTTCCAGGGGCCCAAAACACAAGATTTATGGAATGGTTAAAAGTGCATGAAAATGGCCAATTTACTCACTCTGAGTTCTCAAAAAGGGTTTCTTCACCCCGGGAAGTTAATTAAATACCATTTGGAGGCATTTAATGTTCGAGCAAAAACGGCTGATTTTCGACAAAAGAGATAACACCCCCCCATTACGTCATGCTTCAGAAATGTGGAAAATGGTCCGTTTTCAAATGTTTTATTTTTGAACGTCAGTTCACATTTGTAGGTGGATCATCAGTGTTAGAGCTAAAATTAGCATGTTTAAAGTGATTTTCATGCTTCCAGGGGCCCAAAACACAAGATTTATGGAATGGTTAAAAGTGCATGAAAATGGCCAATTTACTCACTCTGAGTTCTCAAAAAGGGTTTCTTCACCCCGGGAAGTTAATTAAATACCATTTGGAGGCATTTAATGTTCGAGCAAAAACGGCTGATTTTCGACAAAAGAGATAACACCCCCCCATTACGTCATGCTTCAGAAATGTGGAAAATGGTCCGTTTTCAAATGTTTTATTTTTGAACGTCAGTTCACATTTGTAGGTGGATCATCAGTGTTAGAGCTAAAATTAGCATGTTTAAAGTGATTTTCATGCTTCCAGGGGCTCGGGAAGTTAATTAAATACCATTTGGAGGCATTTAATGTTCGAGCAAAAACGGCTGATTTTCGACAAAAGAGATAACACCCCCCCATTACGTCATGCTTCAGAAATGTGGAAAATGGTCCGTTTTCAAATGTTTTATTTTTGAACGTCAGTTCACATTTGTAGGTGGATCATCAGTGTTAGAGCTAAAATTAGCATGTTTAAAGTGATTTTCATGCTTCCAGGGGCCCAAAACACAAGATTTATGGAATGGTTAAAAGTGCATGAAAATGGCCAATTTACTCACTCTGAGTTCTCAAAAAGGGTTTCTTCACCCCGGGAAGTTAATTAAATACCATTTGGAGGCATTTAATGTTCGAGCAAAAACGGCTGATTTTCGACAAAAGAGATAACACCCCCCCCATTACGTCATGCTTCAGAAATGTGGAAAATGGTCCGTTTTCAAATGTTTTATTTTTGAACGTCAGTTCACATTTGTAGGTGGATCATCAGTGTTAGAGCTAAAATTAGCATGTTTAAAGTGATTTTCATGCATCCAGGGGCTCGGGAAGTTAATTAAATACCATTTGGAGGCATTTAATGTTCGAGCAAAAACGGCTGATTTTCGACAAAAGAGATAACACCCCCCCATTACGTCATGCTTCAGAAATGTGGAAAATGGTCCGTTTTCAAATGTTTTATTTTTGAACGTCAGTTCACATTTGTAGGTGGATCATCAGTGTTAGAGCTAAAATTAGCATGTTTAAAGTGATTTTCATGCTTCCAGGGGCCCAAAACACAAGATTTATGGAATGGTTAAAAGTGCATGAAAATGGCCAATTTACTCACTCTGAGTTCTCAAAAAGGGTTTCTTCACCCCGGGAAGTTAATTAAATACCATTTGGAGGCATTTAATGTTCGAGCAAAAACGGCTGATTTTCGACAAAAGAGATAACACCCCCCCATTACGTCATGCTTCAGAAATGTGGAAAATGGTCCGTTTTCAAATGTTTTATTTTTGAACGTCAGTTCACATTTGTAGGTGGATCATCAGTGTTAGAGCTAAAATTAGCATGTTTAAAGTGATTTTCATGCTTCCAGGGGCTCGGGAAGTTAATTAAATACCTTTTGGAGGCATTTAATGTTCGAGCAAAAACGGCTGATTTTCGACAAAAGAGATAACACCCCCCCATTACGTCATGCTTCAGAAATGTGGAAAATGGTCCGTTTTCAAATGTTTTATTTTTGAACGTCAGTTCACATTTGTAGGTGGATCATCAGTGTTAGAGCTAAAATTAGCATGTTTAAAGTGATTTTCATGCTTCCAGGGGCTCGGGAAGTTAATTAAATACCATTTGGAGGCATTTAATGTTCGAGCAAAAACGGCTGATTTTCGACAAAAGAGATAACACCCCCCCATTACGTCATGCTTCAGAAATGTGGAAAATGGTCCGTTTTCAAATGTTTTATTTTTGAACGTCAGTTCACATTTGTAGGTGGATCATCAGTGTTAGAGCTAAAATTAGCATGTTTAAAGTGATTTTCATGCTTCCAGGGGCCCAAAACACAAGATTTATGGAATGGTTAAAAGTGCATGAAAATGGCCAATTTACTCACTCTGAGTTCTCAAAAAGGGTTTCTTCACCCCAGGAAGTTAATTAAATACCATTTGGAGGCATTTAATGTTCGAGCAAAAACGGCTGATTTTCGACAAAAGAGATAACACCCCCCCATTACGTCATGCTTCAGAAATGTGGAAAATGGTCCGTTTTCAAATGTTTTATTTTTGAACGGCAGTTCACATTTGTAGGTGGATCATCAGTGTTAGAGCTAAAATTAGCATGTTTAAAGTGATTTTCATGCTTCCAGGGACTCGGGAAGTTAATTAAATACCATTTGGAGGCATTTAATGTTCGAGCAAAAACGGCTGATTTTCGACAAAAGAGATAACACCCCCCCATTACGTCATGCTTCAGAAATGTGGAAAATGGTCCGTTTTCAAATGTTTTATTTTTGAACGTCAGTTCCCATTTGTAGGTGGATCATCAGTGTTAGAGCTAAAATTAGCATGTTTAAAGTGATTTTCATGCTTCCAGGGGCCCAAAACACAAGATTTATGGAATGGTTAAAAGTGCATGAAAATGGCCAATTTACTCACTCTGAGTTCTCAAAAAGGGTTTCTTCACCCCGGGAAGTTAATTAAATACCATTTGGAGGCATTTAATGTTCAAGCAAAAACAGCTGATTTTCGACAAAAGAGATAACACCCCCCCATTACGTCATGCTTCAGAAATGTGGAAAATGGTCCGTTTTCAAATGTTTTATTTTTGAACGTCAGTTCACATTTGTAGGTGGATCATCATTGTTAGAGCTAAAATTAGCATGTTTAAAGTGATTTTCATGCTTCCAGGGGCTCGGGAAGTTAATTAAATACCATTTGGAGTCATTTAATGTTCGAGCAAAAACGGCTGATTTTCGACAAAAGAGATAACACCCCCCCATTACGTCATGCTTCAGAAATGTGGAAAATGGTCCGTTTTCAAATGTTTTATTTTTGAACGTCAGTTCACATTTGTAGGTGGATCATCAGTGTTAGAGCTAAAATTAGCATGTTTAAAGTGATTTTCATGCTTCCAGGGGCCCAAAACACAAGATTTATGGAATGGTTAAAAGTGCATGAAAATGGCCAATTTACTCACTCTGAGTTCTCAAAAAGGGTTTCTTCACCCCGGGAAGTTAATTAAATACCATTTGGAGGCATTTAATGTTCGAGCAAAAACGGCTGATTTTCGACAAAAGAGATAACACCCCCCCATTACGTCATGCTTCAGAAATGTGGAAAATGGTCCGTTTTCAAATGTTTTATTTTTGAACGTCAGTTCACATTTGTAGGTGGATCATCAGTGTTAGAGCTAAAATTAGCATGTTTAAAGTGATTTTCATGCTTCCAGGGGTTCGGGAAGTTAATTAAATACCATTTGGAGGCATTTAATGTTCGAGCAAAAACGGCTGATTTTCGACAAAAGAGATAACACCCCCCCCATTACGTCATGCTTCAGAAATGTGGAAAATGGTCCGTTTTCAAATGTTTTATTTTTGAACGTCAGTTCACATTTGTAGGTGGATCATCAGTGTTAGAGCTAAAATTAGCATGTTTAAAGTGATTTTCATGCTTCCAGGGGCCCAAAACACAAGATTAATGGAATGGTTAAAAGTGCATGAAAATGGGCAATTTACTCACTCTGAGTTCTCAAAAAGGGTTTCTTCACCCCGGGAAGTGAAATAAATACCATTTGGAGGCATTTAATGTTCGAGCAAAAACGGCTGATTTTTGACAAAAGAGATAACACCCCCCCATTACGTCATGCTTAAGAAATGTGGAAAATGGTCCGTTTTCAAATGTTTTATTTTTGAACGTCAGTTCACATTTGTAGGTGGATCATCAGTGTTAGAGCTAAAATTAGCATGTTTAAAGTGATTTTCATGCTTCCAGGGGCCCAAAACACAAGATTTATGGAATGGTTAAAAGTGCATGAAAATGGCCAATTTACTCACTCTGAGTTCTCAAAAAGGGTTTCTTCACCCTGGGAAGTTAATTAAATACCATTTGGAGGCATTTAATGTTCGAGCAAAAACGGCTGATTTTCGACAAAAGAGATAACACCCCCCCATTACGTCATGCTTCAGAAATGTGGAAAATGGTCCGTTTTCAAATGTTTTATTTTTGAACGTCAGTTCACATTTGTAGGTGGATCATCAGTGTTAGAGCTAAAATTAGCATGTTTAAAGTGATTTTCATGCTTCCAGGGGCTCGGGAAGTGAAATAAATACCATTTGGAGGCATTTAATGTTCGAGCAAAAACGGCTGATTTTCGACAAAAGAGATAACACCCCCCATTACGTCATGCTTCAGAAATGTGGAAAATGGTCCGTTTTCAAATGTTTTATTTTTGAACGTCAGTTCACATTTGTAGGTGGATCATCAGTGTTAGAGCTAAAATTAGCATGTTTAAAGTGATTTTCATGCTTCCAGGGGCTCGGGAAGTTAATTAAATACCATTTGGAGGCATTTAATGTTCGAGCAAAAACGGCTGATTTTCGACAAAAGAGATAACACCCCCCCATTACGTCATGCTTCAGAAATGTGGAAAATGGTCCGTTTTCAAATGTTTTATTTTTGAACGTCAGTTCACATTTGTAGGTGGATCATCAGTGTTAGAGCTAAAATTAGCATGTTTAAAGTGATTTTCATGCTTCCAGGGGCTCGGGAAGTTAATTAAATACCATTTGGAGGCATTTAATGTTCGAGCAAAAACGGCTGATTTTCGACAAAAGAGATAACACCCCCCCATTACGTCATGCTTCAGAAATGTGGAAAATGGTCCGTTTTCAAATGTTTTATTTTTGAACGTCAGTTCACATTTGTAGGTGGATCATCAGTGTTAGAGCTAAAATTAGCATGTTTAAAGTAATTTTCATGCTTCCAGGGGCCCAAAACACAAGATTAATGGAATGGTTAAAAGTGCATGAAAATGGCCAATTTACTCACTCTGAGTTCTCAAAAAGGGTTTCTTCACCCCGGGAAGTGAAATAAATACCATTTGGAGGCATTTAATGTTCGAGCAAAAACGGCTGATTTTCGACAAAAGAGATAACACCCCCCCATTACGTCATGCTTCAGAAATGTGGAAAATGGTCCGTTTTCAAATGTTTTATTTTTGAACGTCAGTTCACATTTGTAGGTGGATCATCAGTGTTAGAGCTAAAATTAGCATGTTTAAAGTGATTTTCATGCTTCCAGGGGCTCGGGAAGTTAATTAAATACCATTTGGAGGCATTTAATGTTCGAGCAAAAACGGCTGATTTTCGACAAAAGAGATAACACCCCCCCATTACGTCATGCTTCAGAAATGTGGAAAATGGTCCGTTTTCAAATGTTTTATTTTTGAACGTCAGTTCACATTTGTAGGTGGATCATCAGTGTTAGAGCTAAAATTAGCATGTTTAAAGTGATTTTCATGCTTCCAGGGGCCCAAAACACAAGATTTATGGAATGGTTAAAAGTGCATGAAAATGGCCAATTTACTCACTCTGAGTTCTCAAAAAGGGTTTCTTCACCCAGAGAAGTTAATTAAATACCATTTGGAGGCATTTAATATTCGAGCAAAAACGGCTGATTTTCGACAAAAGAGATAACACCCCCCCATTACGTCATGCTTCAGAAATGTGGAAAATGGTCCGTTTTCAAATGTTTTATTTTTGAACATCAGTTCACATTTGTAGGTGGATCATCAGTGTTAGAGCTAAAATTAGCATGTTTAAAGTGATTTTCATGCTTCCAGGGGCTCGGGAAGTTAATTAAATACCATTTGGAGGCATTTAATGTTCGAGCAAAAACGGCTGATTTTCGACAAAAGAGATAACACCCCCCCATTACGTCATGCTTCAGAAATGTGGAAAATGGTCCATTTTCAAATGTTTTATTTTTGAACGTCAGTTCACATTTGTAGGTGGATCATCAGTGTTAGAGCTAAAATTAGCATGTTTAAAGTGATTTTCATGCTTCCAGGGGCCCAAAACACAAGATTTATGGAATGGTTAAAAGTGCATGAAAATGGCCAATTTACTCACTCTGAGTTCTCAAAAAGGGTTTCTTCACCCCGGGAAGTGAAATAAATACCATTTGGAGGCATTTAATGTTCGAGCAAAAACGGCTGATTTTCGACAAAAGAGATAACACCCCCCCATTACGTCATGCTTCAGAAATGTGGAAAATGGTCCGTTTTCAAATGTTTTATTTTTGAACGTCAGTTCACATTTGTAGGTGGATCATCAGTGTTAGAGCTAAAATTAGCATGTTTAAAGTGATTTTCATGCTTCCAGGGGCTCGGGAACTTAATTAAATACCATTTGGAGGCATTTAATGTTCGAGCAAAAACGGCTGATTTTCGACAAAAGAGATAACACCCCCCCCATTACGTCATGCTTCAGAAATGTGGAAAATGGTCCGTTTTCAAATGTTTTATTTTTGAACGTCAGTTCACATTTGTAGGTGGATCATCAGTGTTAGAGCTAAAATTAGCATGTTTAAAGTGATTTTCATGCTTCCAGGGGCTCGGGAAGTTAATTAAATACCTTTTGGAGGCATTTAATGTTCGAGCAAAAACGGCTGATTTTCGACAAAAGAGATAACACCCCCCCATTACGTCATGCTTCAGAAATGTGGAAAATGGTCCGTTTTCAAATGTTTTATTTTTGAACGTCAGTTCACATTTGTAGGTGGATCATCAGTGTTAGAGCTAAAATTAGCATGTTTAAAGTGATTTTCATGCTTCCAGGGGCTCAGGAAGTTAATTAAATACCATTTGGAGGCATTTAATGTTCGAGCAAAAACGGCTGATTTTCGACAAAAGAGATAACACCCCCCCATTACGTCATGCTTCAGAAATGTGGAAAATGGTCCGTTTTCAAATGTTTTATTTTTGAACGTCAGTTCACATTTGTAGGTGGATCATCAGTGTTAGAGCTAAAATTAGCATGTTTAAAGTGATTTTCATGCTTCCAGGGGCCCAAAACACAAGATTTATGGAATGGTTAAAAGTGCATGAAAATGGCCAATTTACTCACTCTGAGTTCTCAAAAAGGGTTTCTTCACCCCGGGAAGTTAATTAAATACCATTTGGAGGCATTTAATGTTCGAGCAAAAACGGCTGATTTTCGACAAAAGAGATAACACCCCCCCATTACGTCATGCTTCAGAAATGTGGAAAATGGTCCGTTTTCAAATGTTTTATTTTTGAACGGCAGTTCACATTTGTAGGTGGATCATCAGTGTTAGAGCTAAAATTAGCATGTTTAAAGTGATTTTCATGCTTCCAGGGACTCGGGAAGTTAATTAAATACCATTTGGAGGCATTTAATGTTCGAGCAAAAACGGCTGATTTTCGACAAAAGAGATAACACCCCCCCATTACGTCATGCTTCAGAAATGTGGAAAATGGTCCGTTTTCAAATGTTTTATTTTTGAACGTCAGTTCACATTTGTAGGTGGATCATCAGTGTTAGAGCTAAAATTAGCATGTTTAAAGTGATTTTCATGCTTCCAGGGGCCCAAAACACAAGATTTATGGAATGGTTAAAAGTGCATGAAAATGGCCAATTTACTCACTCTGAGTTCTCAAAAAGGGTTTCTTCACCCCGGGAAGTTAATTAAATACCATTTGGAGGCATTTAATGTTCGAGCAAAAACGGCTGATTTTCGACAAAAGAGATAACACCCCCCCATTACGTCATGCTTCAGAAATGTGGAAAATGGTCCGTTTTCAAATGTTTTATTTTTGAACGTCAGTTCACATTTGTAGGTGGATCATCAGTGTTAGAGCTAAAATTAGCATGTTTAAAGTGATTTTCATGCTTCCAGGGGTTCGGGAAGTTAATTAAATACCATTTGGAGGCATTTAATGTTCGAGCAAAAACGGCTGATTTTCGACAAAAGAGATAACACCCCCCCCATTACGTCATGCTTCAGAAATGTGGAAAATGGTCCGTTTTCAAATGTTTTATTTTTGAACGTCAGTTCACATTTGTAGGTGGATCATCAGTGTTAGAGCTAAAATTAGCATGTTTAAAGTGATTTTCATGCTTCCAGGGGCCCAAAACACAAGATTAATGGAATGGTTAAAAGTGCATGAAAATGGGCAATTTACTCACTCTGAGTTCTCAAAAAGGGTTTCTTCACCCCGGGAAGTGAAATAAATACCATTTGGAGGCATTTAATGTTCGAGCAAAAACGGCTGATTTTTGACAAAAGAGATAACACCCCCCCATTACGTCATGCTTAAGAAATGTGGAAAATGGTCCGTTTTCAAATGTTTTATTTTTGAACGTCAGTTCACATTTGTAGGTGGATCATCAGTGTTAGAGCTAAAATTAGCATGTTTAAAGTGATTTTCATGCTTCCAGGGGCCCAAAACACAAGATTTATGGAATGGTTAAAAGTGCATGAAAATGGCCAATTTACTCACTCTGAGTTCTCAAAAAGGGTTTCTTCACCCTGGGAAGTTAATTAAATACCATTTGGAGGCATTTAATGTTCGAGCAAAAACGGCTGATTTTCGACAAAAGAGATAACACCCCCCCATTACGTCATGCTTCAGAAATGTGGAAAATGGTCAGTTTTCAAATGTTTTATTTTTGAACGTCAGTTCACATTTGTAGGTGGATCATCAGTGTTAGAGCTAAAATTAGCATGTTTAAAGTGATTTTCATGCTTCCAGGGGCTCGGGAAGTGAAATAAATACCATTTGGAGGCATTTAATGTTCGAGCAAAAACGGCTGATTTTCGACAAAAGAGATAACACCCCCCCATTACGTCATGCTTCAGAAATGTGGAAAATGGTCCGTTTTCAAATGTTTTATTTTTGAACGTCAGTTCACATTTGTAGGTGGATCATCAGTGTTAGAGCTAAAATTAGCATGTTTAAAGTGATTTTCATGCTTCCAGGGGCTCGGGAAGTTAATTAAATACCATTTGGAGGCATTTAATGTTCGAGCAAAAACGGCTGATTTTCGACAAAAGAGATAACACCCCCCCATTACGTCATGCTTCAGAAATGTGGAAAATGGTCCGTTTTCAAATGTTTTATTTTTGAACGTCAGTTCACATTTGTAGGTGGATCATCAGTGTTAGAGCTAAAATTAGCATGTTTAAAGTGATTTTCATGCTTCCAGGGGCTCGGGAAGTTAATTAAATACCATTTGGAGGCATTTAATGTTCGAGCAAAAACGGCTGATTTTCGACAAAAGAGATAACACCCCCCCATTACGTCATGCTTCAGAAATGTGGAAAATGGTCCGTTTTCAAATGTTTTATTTTTGAACGTCAGTTCACATTTGTAGGTGGATCATCAGTGTTAGAGCTAAAATTAGCATGTTTAAAGTAATTTTCATGCTTCCAGGGGCCCAAAACACAAGATTAATGGAATGGTTAAAAGTGCATGAAAATGGCCAATTTACTCACTCTGAGTTCTCAAAAAGGGTTTCTTCACCCCGGGAAGTGAAATAAATACCATTTGGAGGCATTTAATGTTCGAGCAAAAACGGCTGATTTTCGACAAAAGAGATAACACCCCCCCATTACGTCATGCTTCAGAAATGTGGAAAATGGTCCGTTTTCAAATGTTTTATTTTTGAACGTCAGTTCACATTTGTAGGTGGATCATCAGTGTTAGAGCTAAAATTAGCATGTTTAAAGTGATTTTCATGCTTCCAGGGGCTCGGGAAGTTAATTAAATACCATTTGGAGGCATTTAATGTTCGAGCAAAAACGGCTGATTTTCGACAAAAGAGATAACACCCCCCCATTACGTCATGCTTCAGAAATGTGGAAAATGGTCCGTTTTCAAATGTTTTATTTTTGAACGTCAGTTCACATTTGTAGGTGGATCATCAGTGTTAGAGCTAAAATTAGCATGTTTAAAGTGATTTTCATGCTTCCAGGGGCCCAAAACACAAGATTTATGGAATGGTTAAAAGTGCATGAAAATGGCCAATTTACTCACTCTGAGTTCTCAAAAAGGGTTTCTTCACCCAGAGAAGTTAATTAAATACCATTTGGAGGCATTTAATATTCGAGCAAAAACGGCTGATTTTCGACAAAAGAGATAACACCCCCCCATTACGTCATGCTTCAGAAATGTGGAAAATGGTCCGTTTTCAAATGTTTTATTTTTGAACATCAGTTCACATTTGTAGGTGGATCATCAGTGTTAGAGCTAAAATTAGCATGTTTAAAGTGATTTTCATGCTTCCAGGGGCTCGGGAAGTTAATTAAATACCATTTGGAGGCATTTAATGTTCGAGCAAAAACGGCTGATTTTCGACAAAAGAGATAACACCCCCCCATTACGTCATGCTTCAGAAATGTGGAAAATGGTCCATTTTCAAATGTTTTATTTTTGAACGTCAGTTCACATTTGTAGGTGGATCATCAGTGTTAGAGCTAAAATTAGCATGTTTAAAGTGATTTTCATGCTTCCAGGGGCCCAAAACACAGATTTATGGAATGGTTAAAAGTGCATGAAAATGGCCAATTTACTCACTCTGAGTTCTCAAAAAGGGTTTCTTCACCCCGGGAAGTTAATTAAATACCATTTGGAGGCATTTAATGTTCGAGCAAAAACGGCTGATTTTCGACAAAAGAGATAACACCCCCCCATTACGTCATGCTTCAGAAATGTGGAAAATGGTCCGTTTTCAAATGTTTTATTTTTGAACGTCAGTTCACATTTGTAGGTGGATCATCAGTGTTAGAGCTAAAATTAGCATGTTTAAAGTGATTTTCATGCTTCCAGGGGCTCGGGAAGTTAATTAAATACCTTTTGGAGGCATTTAATGTTCGAGCAAAAACGGCTGATTTTCAACAAAAGAGATAACACCCCCCCATTACGTCATGCTTCAGAAATGTGGAAAATGGTCCGTTTTCAAATGTTTTATTTTTGAACGTCAGTTCACATTTGTAGGTGGATCATCAGTGTTAGAGCTAAAATTAGCATGTTTAAAGTGATTTTCATGCTTCCAGGGGCTCGGGAAGTTAATTAAATACCATTTGGAGGCATTTAATGTTCGAGCAAAAACGGCTGATTTTCGACAAAAGAGATAACACCCCCCCATTACGTCATGCTTCAGAAATGTGGAAAATGGTCCGTTTTCAAATGTTTTATTTTTGAACGTCAGTTCACATTTGTAGGTGGATCATCAGTGTTAGAGCTAAAATTAGCATGTTTAAAGTGATTTTCATGCTTCCAGGGGCCCAAAACACAAGATTTATGGAATGGTTAAAAGTGCATGAAAATGGCCAATTTACTCACTCTGAGTTCTCAAAAAGGGTTTCTTCAGCCCGGGAAGTTAATTAAATACCATTTGGAGGCATTTAATGTTCGAGCAAAAACGGCTGATTTTCGACAAAAGAGATAACACCCCCCCATTACGTCATGCTTCAGAAATGTGGAAAATGGTCCGTTTTCAAATGTTTTATTTTTGAACGTCAGTTCACATTTGTAGGTGGATCATCAGTGTTAGAGCTAAAATTAGCATGTTTAAAGTGATTTTCATGCTTCCAGGGGCTCGGGAAGTTAATTAAATACCATTTGGAGGCATTTAATGTTCGAGCAAAAACGGCTGATTTTCGACAAAAGAGATAACACCCCCCCATTACGTCATGCTTCAGAAATGTGGAAAATGGTCCGTTTTCAAATGTTTTATTTTTGAACGTCAGTTCACATTTGTAGGTGGATCATCAGTGTTAGAGCTAAAATTAGCATGTTTAAAGTGATTTTCATGCTTCCAGGGGCCCAAAACACAAGATTTATGGAATGGTTAAAAGTGCATGAAAATGGCCAATTTACTCACTCTGAGTTCTCAAAAAGGGTTTCTTCACCCCGGGAAGTTAATTAAATACCATTTGGAGGCATTTAATGTTCGAGCAAAAACGGCTGATTTTCGACAAAAGAGATAACACCCCCCCATTACGTCATGCTTCAGAAATGTGGAAAATGGTCCGTTTTCAAATGTTTTATTTTTGAACGTCAGTTCACATTTGTAGGTGGATCATCAGTGTTAGAGCTAAAATTAGCATGTTTAAAGTGATTTTCATGCTTCCAGGGGCTCGGGAAGTTAATTAAATACCATTTGGATGCATTTAATGTTCGAGCAAAAACGGCTGATTTTCGACAAAAGAGATAACACCCCCCCATTACGTCATGCTTCAGAAATGTGGAAAATGGTCCGTTTTCAAATGTTTTATTTTTGAACGTCAGTTCACATTTGTAGGTGGATCATCAGTGTTAGAGCTAAAATTTGCATGTTTAAAGTGATTTTCATGCTTCCAGGGGCCCAAAACACAAGATTTATGGAATGGTTAAAAGTGCATGAAAATGGCCAATTTACTCACTCTGAGTTCTCAAAAAGGGTTTCTTCACCCCGGGAAGTTAATTAAATACCATTTGGAGGCATTTAATGTTCGAGCAAAAACGGCTGATTTTCGACAAAAGAGATAACACCCCCCCCATTACGTCGTGCTTCAGAAATGTGGAAAATGGTCCGTTTTCAAATGTTTTATTTTTGAACGTCAGTTCACATTTGTAGGTGGATCATCAGTGTTAGAGCTAAAATTAGCATGTTTAAAGTGATTTTCATGCTTCCAGGGGCTCGGGAAGTTAATTAAATACCTTTTGGAGGCATTTAATGTTCGAGCAAAAACGGCTGATTTTCGACAAAAGAGATAACACCCCCCCATTACGTCATGCTTCAGAAATGTGGAAAATGGTCCGTTTTCAAATGTTTTATTTTTGAACGTCAGTTCACATTTGTAGGTGGATCATCAGTGTTAGAGCTAAAATTAGCATGTTTAAAGTGATTTTCATGCTTCCAGGGGCTCGGGAAGTTAATTAAATACCATTTGGAGGCATTTAATGTTCGAGCAAAAACGGCTGATTTTCGACAAAAGAGATAACACCCCCCATTACGTCATGCTTCAGAAATGTGGAAAATGGTCCGTTTTCAAATGTTTTATTTTTGAACGTCAGTTCACATTTGTAGGTGGATCATCAGTGTTAGAGCTAAAATTAGCATGTTTAAAGTGATTTTCATGCTTCCAGGGGCCCAAAACACAAGATTTATGGAATGGTTAAAAGTGCATGAAAATGGCCAATTTACTCACTCTGAGTTCTCAAAAAGGGTTTCTTCACCCCGGGAAGTTAATTAAATACCATTTGGAGGCATTTAATGTTCGAGCAAAAACGGCTGATTTTCGACAAAAGAGATAACACCCCCCCATTACGTCATGCTTCAGAAATGTGGAAAATGGTCCGTTTTCAAATGTTTTATTTTTGAACGGCAGTTCACATTTGTAGGTGGATCATCAGTGTTAGAGCTAAAATTAGCATGTTTAAAGTGATTTTCATGCTTCCAGGGACTCGGGAAGTTAATTAAATACCATTTGGAGGCATTTAATGTTCGAGCAAAAACGGCTGATTTTCGACAAAAGAGATAACACCCCCCCATTACGTCATGCTTCAGAAATGTGGAAAATGGTCCGTTTTCAAATGTTTTATTTTTGAACGTCAGTTCACATTTGTAGGTGGATCATCAGTGTTAGAGCTAAAATTAGCATGTTTAAAGTGATTTTCATGCTTCCAGGGGCCCAAAACACAAGATTTATGGAATGGTTAAAAGTGCATGAAAATGGCCAATTTACTCACTCTGAGTTCTCAAAAAGGGTTTCTTCACCCCGGGAAGTTAATTAAATACCATTTGGAGGCATTTAATGTTCGAGCAAAAACGGCTGATTTTCGACAAAAGAGATAACACCCCCCCATTACGTCATGCTTCAGAAATGTGGAAAATGGTCCGTTTTCAAATGTTTTATTTTTGAACGTCAGTTCACATTTGTAGGTGGATCATCAGTGTTAGAGCTAAAATTAGCATGTTTAAAGTGATTTTCATGCTTCCAGGGGTTCGGGAAGTTAATTAAATACCATTTGGAGGCATTTAATGTTCGAGCAAAAACGGCTGATTTTCGACAAAAGAGATAACACCCCCCCCATTACGTCATGCTTCAGAAATTTGGAAAATGGTCCGTTTTCAAATGTTTTATTTTTGAACGTCAGTTCACATTTGTAGGTGGATCATCAGTGTTAGAGCTAAAATTAGCATGTTTAAAGTGATTTTCATGCTTCCAGGGGCCCAAAACACGAGATTAATGGAATGGTTAAAAGTGCATGAAAATGGGCAATTTACTCACTCTGAGTTCTCAAAAAGGGTTTCTTCACCCCGGGAAGTGAAATAAATACCATTTGGAGGCATTTAATGTTCGAGCAAAAACGGCTGATTTTTGACAAAAGAGATAACACCCCCCCATTACGTCATGCTTAAGAAATGTGGAAAATGGTCCGTTTTCAAATGTTTTATTTTTGAACGTCAGTTTACATTTGTAGGTGGATCATCAGTGTTAGAGCTAAAATTAGCATGTTTAAAGTGATTTTCATGCTTCCAGGGGCCCAAAACACAAGATTTATGGAATGGTTAAAAGTGCATGAAAATGGCCAATTTACTCACTCTGAGTTCTCAAAAAGGGTTTCTTCACCCTGGGAAGTTAATTAAATACCATTTGGAGGCATTTAATGTTCGAGCAAAAACGGCTGATTTTCGACAAAAGAGATAACACCCCCCCATTACGTCATGCTTCAGAAATGTGGAAAATGGTCCGTTTTCAAATGTTTTATTTTTGAACGTCAGTTCACATTTGTAGGTGGATCATCAGTGTTAGAGCTAAAATTAGCATGTTTAAAGTGATTTTCATGCTTCCAGGGGCTCGGGAAGTGAAATAAATACCATTTGGAGGCATTTAATGTTCGAGCAAAAACGGCTGATTTTCGACAAAAGAGATAACACCCCCCATTACGTCATGCTTCAGAAATGTGGAAAATGGTCCGTTTTCAAATGTTTTATTTTTGAACGTCAGTTCACATTTGTAGGTGGATCATCAGTGTTAGAGCTAAAATTAGCATGTTTAAAGTGATTTTCATGCTTCCAGGGGCTCGGGAAGTTAATTAAATACCATTTGGAGGCATTTAATGTTCGAGCAAAAACGGCTGATTTTCGACAAAAGAGATAACACCCCCCCATTACGTCATGCTTCAGAAATGTGGAAAATGGTCCGTTTTCAAATGTTTTATTTTTGAACGTCAGTTCACATTTGTAGGTGGATCATCAGTGTTAGAGCTAAAATTAGCATGTTTAAAGTGATTTTCATGCTTCCAGGGGCTCGGGAAGTTAATTAAATACCATTTGGAGGCATTTAATGTTCGAGCAAAAACGGCTGATTTTCGACAAAAGAGATAACACCCCCCCATTACGTCATGCTTCAGAAATGTGGAAAATGGTCCGTTTTCAAATGTTTTATTTTTGAACGTCAGTTCACATTTGTAGGTGGATCATCAGTGTTAGAGCTAAAATTAGCATGTTTAAAGTAATTTTCATGCTTCCAGGGGCCCAAAACACAAGATTAATGGAATGGTTAAAAGTGCATGAAAATGGCCAATTTACTCACTCTGAGTTCTCAAAAAGGGTTTCTTCACCCCGGGAAGTGAAATAAATACCATTTGGAGGCATTTAATGTTCGAGCAAAAACGGCTGATTTTCGACAAAAGAGATAACACCCCCCCATTACGTCATGCTTCAGAAATGTGGAAAATGGTCCGTTTTCAAATGTTTTATTTTTGAACGTCAGTTCACATTTGTAGGTGGATCATCAGTGTTAGAGCTAAAATTAGCATGTTTAAAGTGATTTTCATGCTTCCAGGGGCTCGGGAAGTTAATTAAATACCATTTGGAGGCATTTAATGTTCGAGCAAAAACGGCTGATTTTCGACAAAAGAGATAACACCCCCCCATTACGTCATGCTTCAGAAATGTGGAAAATGGTCCGTTTTCAAATGTTTTATTTTTGAACGTCAGTTCACATTTGTAGGTGGATCATCAGTGTTAGAGCTAAAATTAGCATGTTTAAAGTGATTTTCATGCTTCCAGGGGCCCAAAACACAAGATTTATGGAATGGTTAAAAGTGCATGAAAATGGCCAATTTACTCACTCTGAGTTCTCAAAAAGGGTTTCTTCACCCCGAGAAGTTAATTAAATACCATTTGGAGGCATTTAATATTCGAGCAAAAAAGGCTGATTTTCGACAAAAGAGATAACACCCCCCCATTACGTCATGCTTCAGAAATGTGGAAAATGGTCCGTTTTCAAATGTTTTATTTTTGAACATCAGTTCACATTTGTAGGTGGATCATCAGTGTTAGAGCTAAAATTAGCATGTTTAAAGTGATTTTCATGCTTCCAGGGGCTCGGGAAGTTAATTAAATACCATTTGGAGGCATTTAATGTTCGAGCAAAAACGGCTGATTTTCGACAAAAGAGATAACACCCCCCCATTACGTCATGCTTCAGAAATGTGGAAAATGGTCCATTTTCAAATGTTTTATTTTTGAACGTCAGTTCACATTTGTAGGTGGATCATCAGTGTTAGAGCTAAAATTAGCATGTTTAAAGTGATTTTCATGCTTCCAGGGGCCCAAAACACAAGATTTATGGAATGGTTAAAAGTGCATGAAAATGGCCAATTTACTCACTCTGAGTTCTCAAAAAGGGTTTCTTCACCCCGGGAAGTGAAATAAATACCATTTGGAGGCATTTAATGTTCGAGCAAAAACGGCTGATTTTCGACAAAAGAGATAACACCCCCCCATTACGTCATGCTTCAGAAATGTGGAAAATGGTCCGTTTTCAAATGTTTTATTTTTGAACGTCAGTTCACATTTGTAGGTGGATCATCAGTGTTAGAGCTAAAATTAGCATGTTTAAAGTGATTTTCATGCTTCCAGGGGCTCGGGAAGTTAATTAAATACCATTTGGAGGCATTTAATGTTCGAGCAAAAACGGCTGATTTTTGACAAAAGAGATAACACCCCCCCATTACGTCATGCTTCAGAAATGTGGAAAATGGTCCGTTTTCAAATGTTTTATTTTTGAACGTCAGTTCACATTTGTAGGTGGATCATCAGTGTTAGAGCTAAAATTAGCATGTTTAAAGTGATTTTCATGCTTCCAGGGGCCCAAAACACAGATTTATGGAATGGTTAAAAGTGCATGAAAATGGCCAATTTACTCACTCTGAGTTCTCAAAAAGGGTTTCTTCACCCCGGGAAGTGAAATAAATACCATTTGGAGGCATTTAATGTTCGAGCAAAAACGGCTGATTTTCGACAAAAGAGATAACACCCCCCATTACGTCATGCTTCAGAAATGTGGAAAATGGTCCGTTTTCAAATGTTTTATTTTTGAACGTCAGTTCACATTTGTAGGTGTATCATCAGTGTTAGAGCTAAAATTAGCATGTTTAAAGTGATTTTCATGCTTCCAGGGGCTCGGGAAGTTAATTAAATACCATTTGGAGGCATTTAATGTTCGAGCAAAAACGGCTGATTTTCGACAAAAGAGATAACACCCCCCCATTACGTCATGCTTCAGAAATGTGGAAAATGGTCTGTTTTCAAATGTTTTATTTTTGAACGTCAGTTCACATTTGTAGGTGGATCATCAGTGTTAGAGCTAAAATTAGCATGTTTAAAGTGATTTTCATGCTTCCAGGGGCCCAAAACACAAGATTAATGGAATGGTTAAAAGTGCATGAAAATGGCCAATTTACTCACTCTGAGTTCTCAAAAAGGGTTTCTTCACCCCGGGAAGTGAAATAAATACCATTTGGAGGCATTTAATGTTCGAGCAAAAACGGCTGATTTTCGACAAAAGAGATAACACCCCCCCATTACGTCATGCTTCAGAAATGTGGAAAATGGTCCGTTTTCAAATGTTTTATTTTTGAACGTCAGTTCACATTTGTAGGTGGATCATCAGTGTTAGAGCTAAAATTAGCATGTTTAAAGTGATTTTCATGCTTCCAGGGGCTCGGGAAGTTAATTAAATACCATTTGGAGGCATTTAATGTTCGAGCAAAAATGGCTGATTTTCGACAAAAGAGATAACACCCCCCCATTACGTCATGCTTCAGAAATGTGGAAAATGGTCCGTTTTCAAATGTTTTATTTTTGAACGTCAGTTCACATTTGTAGGTGGATCATCAGTGTTAGAGCTAAAATTAGCATGTTTAAAGTGATTTTCATGCTTCCAGGGGCCCAAAACACAAGATTTATGGAATGGTTAAAAGTGCATGAAAATGGCCAATTTACTCACTCTGAGTTCTCAAAAAGGGTTTCTTCACCCGAGAAGTTAATTAAATACCATTTGGAGGCATTTAATGTTCGAGCAAAAACGGCTGATTTTCGACAAAAGAGATAACACCCCCCCATTACGTCATGCTTCAGAAATGTGGAAAATGGTCCGTTTTCAAATGTTTTATTTTTGAACATCAGTTCACATTTGTAGGTGGATCATCAGTGTTAGAGCTAAAATTAGCATGTTTAAAGTGATTTTCATGCTTCCAGGGGCTCGGGAAGTTAATTAAATACCATTTGGAGGCATTTAATGTTCGAGCAAAAACGGCTGATTTTCGACAAAAGAGATAACACCCCCCCATTACGTCATGCTTCAGAAATGTGGAAAATGGTCCATTTTCAAATGTTTTATTTTTGAACGTCAGTTCACATTTGTAGGTGGATCATCAGTGTTAGAGCTAAAATTAGCATGTTTAAAGTGATTTTCATGCTTCCAGGGGCCCAAAACACAAGATTCATGGAATGGTTAAAAGTGCATGAAAATGGCCAATTTACTCACTCTGAGTTCTCAAAAAGGGTTTCTTCACCCCGGGAAGTTAATTAAATACCATTTGGAGGCATTTAATGTTCGAGCAAAAACGGCTGATTTTAGACAAAAGAGATAACACCCCCCCATTACGTCATGCTTCAGAAATGTGGAAAATGGTCTGTTTTCAAATGTTTTATTTTTGAACGTCAGTTCACATTTGTAGGTGGATCATCAGTGTTAGAGCTAAAATTAGCATGTTTAAAGTGATTTTCATGCTTCCAGGGGCTCGGGAAGTTAATTAAATACCATTTGGAGGCATTTAATGTTCGAGCAAAAACGGCTGATTTTCGACAAAAGAGATAACACCCCCCCATTACGTCATGCTTCAGAAATGTATAAATGGTCCGTTTTCAAATGTTTTATTTTTGAACGTCAGTTCACATTTGTAGGTGGATCATCAGTGTTAGAGCTAAAATTAGCATGTTTAAAGTGATTTTCATGCTTCCAGGGGCCCAAAACACAAGATTTATGGAATGGTTAAAAGTGCATGAAAATGGCCAATTTACTCACTCTGAGTTCTCAAAAAGGGTTTCTTCACCCCGAGAAGTTAATTAAATACCATTTGGAGGCATTTAATGTTCGAGCAAAAACGGCTGATTTTCGACAAAAGAGATAACACCCCCCCATTACGTCATGCTTCAGAAATGTGGAAAATGGTCCGTTTTCAAATGTTTTATTTTTGAACATCAGTTCACATTTGTAGGTGGATCATCAGTGTTAGAGCTAAAATTAGCATGTTTAAAGTGATTTTCATGCTTCCAGGGGCTCGGGAAGTTGTTTTAAATACCATTTGGAGGCATTTAATGTTCGAGCAAAAACGGCTGATTTTCGACAAAAGAGATAACACCCCCCCATTACGTCATGCTTCAGAAATGTGGAAAATGGTCCATTTTCAAATGTTTTATTTTTGAACGTCAGTTCACATTTGTAGGTGGATCATCAGTGTTAGAGCTAAAATTAGCATGTTTAAAGTGATTTTCATGCTTCCAGGGGCCCAAAACACAAGATTTATGGAATGGTTAAAAGTGCATGAAAATGGCCAATTTACTCACTCTGAGTTCTCAAAAAGGGTTTCTTCACCCCGGGAAGTTAATTAAATACCATTTGGAGGCATTTAATGTTCGAGCAAAAACGGCTGATTTTCGACAAAAGAGATAACACCCCCCCATTACGTCATGCTTCAGAAATGTGGAAAATGGTCCGTTTTCAAATGTTTTATTTTTGAACGTCAGTTCACATTTGTAGGTGGATCATCAGTGTTAGAGCTAAAATTAGCATGTTTAAAGTGATTTTCATGCTTCCAGGGGCTCGGGAAGTTAATTAAATACCATTTGGAGGCATTTAATGTTCGAGCAAAAACGGCTGATTTTCGACAAAAGAGATAACACCCCCCCATTACGTCATGCTTCAGAAATGTATAAATGGTCCGTTTTCAAATGTTTTATTTTTGAACGTCAGTTCACATTTGTAGGTGGATCATCAGTGTTAGAGCTAAAATTAGCATGTTTAAAGTGATTTTCATGCTTCCAGGGGCCCAAAACACAAGATTAATGGAATGGTTAAAAATGCATGAAAATGGCCAATTTACTCACTCTGAGTTCTCAAAAAGGGTTTCTTCACCCCGGGAAGTGAAATAAATACCATTTGGAGGCATTTAATGTTCGAGCAAAAACGGCTGATTTTCGACAAAAGAGATAACACCCCCCCATTACGTCATGCTTCAGGAATGTGGAAAATGGTCCGTTTTCAAATGTTTTATTTTTGAACGTCAGTTCACATTTGTAGGTGGATCATCAGTGTTAGAGCTAAAATTAGCATGTTTAAAGTGATTTTCATGCTTCCAGGGGCTTGGGAAGTTAATTAAATACCATTTGGAGGCATTTAATGTTCGAGCAAAAACGGCTGATTTTCGACAAAAGAGGTAACACCCCCCCATTACGTCATGCTTCAGAAATGTGGAAAATGGTCCGTTTTCAAATGTTTTATTTTTGAACGTCAGTTCACATTTGTAGGTGGATCATCAGTGTTAGAGCTAAAATTAGCATGTTTAAAGTGATTTTCATGCTTCCAGGGGCCCAAAACACAAGATTTATGGAATGGTTAAACGTGCATGAAAATGGCCAATTTACTCACTCTGAGTTCTCAAAAAGGGTTTCTTCACCCCGGGAAGTGAAATAAATACCATTTGGAGGCATTTAATGTTCGAGCAAAAACGGCTGATTTTCGACAAAAGAGATAACACCCCCCCATTACGTCATGCTTCAGAAATGTGGAAAATGGTCCGTTTTCAAATGTTTTATTTTTGAACGTCAGTTCACATTTGTAGGTGGATCATCAGTGTTAGAGCTAAAATTAGCATGTTTAAAGTGATTTTCATGCTTCCAGGGGCCCAAAACACAAGATTAATGGAATGGTTAAAAGTGCATGAAAATGGGCAATTTACTCACTCTGAGTTCTCAAAAAGGGTTTCTTCACCCCGGGAAGTGAAATAAATACCATTTGGAGGCATTTAATGTTCGAGCAAAAACGGCTGATTTTCGACAAAAGAGATAACACCCCCCCATTACGTCATGCTTAAGAAATGTGGAAAATGGTCCGTTTTCAAATGTTTTATTTTTGAACGTCAGTTCACATTTGTAGGTGGATCATCAGTGTTAGAGCTAAAATTAGCATGTTTAAAGTGATTTTCATGCTTCCAGGGGCCCAAAACACAAGATTTATGGAATGGTTAAAAGTGCATGAAAATGGCCAATTTACTCACTCTGAGTTCTCAAAAAGGGTTTCTTCACCCCGGGAAGTTAATTCAATACCATTTGGAGGCATTTAATGTTCGAGCAAAAACGGCTGATTTTCGACAAAAGAGATAACACCCCCCCCATTACGTCATGCTTCAGAAATGTGGAAAATGGTCCGTTTTCAAATGTTTTATTTTTGAACGTCAGTTCACATTTGTAGGTGGATCATCAGTGTTAGAGCTAAAATTAGCATGTTTAAAGTGATTTTCATGCTTCCAGGGGCTCGGGAAGTGAAATAAATACCATTTGGAGGCATTTAATGTTCGAGCAAAAACGGCTGATTTTCGACAAAAGAGATAACACCCCCCCATTACGTCATGCTTCAGAAATGTGGAAAATGGTCCGTTTTCAAATGTTTTATTTTTGAACGTCAGTTCACATTTGTAGGTGGATCATCAGTGTTAGAGCTAAAATTAGCATGTTTAAAGTGATTTTCATGCTTCCAGGGGCTCGGGAAGTTAATTAAATACAATTTGGAGGCATTTAATGTTCGAGCAAAAACGGCTGATTTTCGACAAAAGAGATAACACCCCCCCATTACGTCATGCTTCAGAAATGTGGAAAATGGTCCGTTTTCAAATGTTTTATTTTTGAACGTCAGTTCACATTTGTAGGTGGATCATCAGTGTTAGAGCTAAAATTAGCATGTTTAAAGTGATTTTCATGCTTCCAGGGGCCCAAAACACAAGATTTATGGAATGGTTAAAAGTGCATGAAAATGGCCAATTTACTCACTCTGAGTTCTCAAAAAGGGTTTCTTCACCCCGGGAAGTTAATTAAATACCATTTGGAGGCATTTAATGTTCGAGCAAAAACGGCTGATTTTCGACAAAAGAGATAACACCCCCCCATTACGTCATGCTTCAGAAATGTGGAAAATGGTCCGTTTTCAAATGTTTTATTTTTGAACGTCAGTTCACATTTGTAGGTGGATCATCAGTGTTAGAGCTAAAATTAGCATGTTTAAAGTGATTTTCATGCTTCCAGGGGCTCGGGAAGTTAATTAAATACCATTTGGAGGCATTTAATGTTCGAGCAAAAACGGCTGATTTTCGACAAAAGAGATAACACCCCCCCATTACGTCATGCTTCAGAAATGTGGAAAATGGTCCGTTTTCAAATGTTTTATTTTTGAACGTCAGTTCACATTTGTAGGTGGATCATCAGTGTTAGAGCTAAAATTAGCATGTTTAAAGTGATTTTCATGCTTCCAGGGGCTCGGGAAGTGAAATAAATACCATTTGGAGGCATTTAATGTTCGAGCAAAAACGGCTGATTTTCGACAAAAGAGATAACACCCCCCCATTACGTCATGCTTCAGAAATGTGGAAAATGGTCCGTTTTCAAATGTTTTATTTTTGAACGTCAGTTCACATTTGTAGGTGGATCATCAGTGTTAGAGCTAAAATTAGCATGTTTAAAGTGATTTTCATGCTTCCAGGGGCTCGGGAAGTTAATTAAATACCATTTGGAGGCATTTAATGTTCGAGCAAAAACGGCTTATTTTCGACAAAAGAGATAACACCCCCCCATTACGTCATGCTTCAGAAATGTGGAAAATGGTCCGTTTTCAAATGTTTTATTTTTGAACGTCAGTTCACATTTGTAGGTGGATCATCAGTGTTAGAGCTAAAATTAGCATGTTTAAAGTGATTTTCATGCTTCCAGGGGCTCGGGAAGTTAATTAAATACCATTTGGAGGCATTTAATGTTCGAGCAAAAACGGCTGATTTTCGACAAAAGAGATAACACCCCCCCATTACGTCATGCTTCAGAAATGTGGAAAATGGTCCGTTTTCAAATGTTTTATTTTTGAACGTCAGTTCACATTTGTAGGTGGATCATCAGTGTTAGAGCTAAAATTAGCATGTTTAAAGTGATTTTCATGCTTCCAGGGGCCCAAAACACAAGATTTATGGAATGGTTAAAAGTGCATGAAAATGGCCAATTTACTCACTCTGAGTTCTCAAAAAGGGTTTCTTCACCCCGGGAAGTTAATTAAATACCATTTGGAGGCATTTAATGTTCGAGCAAAAACGGCTGATTTTCGACAAAAGAGATAACACCCCCCCATTACGTTATGCTTCAGAAATGTGGAAAATGGTCCGTTTTCAAATGTTTTATTTTTGAACGTCAGTTCACATTTGTAGGTGGATCATCAGTGTTAGAGCTAAAATTAGCATGTTTAAAGTGATTTTCATGCTTCCAGTGGCTCGGGAAGTGAAATAAATACCATTTGGAGGCATTTAATGTTCGAGCAAAAACGGCTGATTTTCGACAAAAGAGATAACACCCCCCCATTACGTCATGCTTCAGAAATGTGGAAAATGGTCCGTTTTCAAATGTTTTATTTTTGAACGTCAGTTCACATTTGTAGGTGGATCATCAGTGTTAGAGCTAAAATTAGCATGTTTAAAGTGATTTTCATGCTTCCAGGGGTTCGGGAAGTTAATTAAATACCATTTGGAGGCATTTAATGTTCGAGCAAAAACGGCTGATTTTCGACAAAAGAGATAACACCCCCCCATTACGTCATGCTTCAGAAATGTGGAAAATGGTCCGTTTTCAAATGTTTTATTTTTGAACGTCAGTTCACATTTGTAGGTGGATCATCAGTGTTAGAGCTAAAATTAGCATGTTTAAAGTGATTTTCATGCTTCCAGGGGCCCAAAACACAAGATTTATGGAATGGTTAAAAGTGCATGAAAATGGCCAATTTACTCACTCTGAGTTCTCAAAAAGGGTTTCTTCACCCCGGGAAGTTAATTAAATACCATTTGGAGGCATTTAATGTTCGAGCAAAAACGGCTGATTTTCGACAAAAGAGATAACACCCCCCCATTACGTCATGCTTCAGAAATGTGGAAATTGGTCCGTTTTCAAATGTTTTATTTTTGAACGTCAGTTCACATTTGTAGGTGGATCATCAGTGTTAGAGCTAAAATTAGCATGTTTAAAGTGATTTTCAATGGTTCCAGGGGCTCGGGAAGTGAAATAAATACCATTTGGAGACATTTAATGTTCGAGCAAAAACGGCTGATTTTCGACAAAAGAGATAACACCCCCCCATTACGTCATGCTTCAGAAATGTGGAAAATGGTCCGTTTTCAAATGTTTTATTTTTGAACGTAAGTTCACATTTGTAGGTGGATCATCAGTGTTAGAGCTAAAATTAGCATGTTTAAAGTGATTTTCATGCTTCCAGGGGCCCAAAACACAAGATTTATGGAATGGTTAAAAGTGCATGAAAATGGCCAATTTACTCACTCTGAGTTCTCAAAAAGGGTTTCTTCACCCCGGGAAGTGAAATAAATACCATTTGGAGGCATTTAATGTTCGAGCAAAAACGGCTGATTTTCGACAAAAGAGATAACACCCCCCCATTACGTCATGCTTCAGAAATGTGGAAAATGGTCCGTTTTCAAATGTTTTATTTTTGAACGTCAGTTCACATTTGTAGGTGGATCATCAGTGTTAGAGCTAAAATTAGCATGTTTAAAGTGATTTTCATGCTTCCAGGGGCTCGGGAAGTTAATTAAATACCATTTGGAGGCATTTAATGTTCGAGCAAAAACGGCTGATTTTCGACAAAAGAGACAACACCCCCCCATTACGTCATGCTTCAGAAATGTGGAAAATGGTCCGTTTTCAAATGTTTTATTTTTGAACGTCAGTTCACATTTGTAGGTGGATCATCAGTGTTAGAGCTAAAATTAGCATGTTTAAAGTGATTTTCATGCTTCCAGGGGCTCGGGAAGTTAATTAAATACCATTTGGAGGCATTTAATGTTCGAGCAAAAACGGCTGATTTTCGACAAAAGAGATAACACCCCCCCATTACGTCATGCTTCAGAAATGTGGAAAATGGTCCGTTTTCAAATGTTTTATTTTTGAACGTCAGTTCACATTTGTAGGTGGATCATCAGTGTTAGAGCTAAAATTAGCATGTTTAAAGTGATTTTCATGCTTCCAGGGGCTCGGGAAGTGAAATAAATACCATTTGGAGGCATTTAATGTTCGAGCAAAAACGGCTGATTTTCGACAAAAGAGATAACACCCCCCCATTACGTCATGCTTCAGAAATGTGGAAAATGGTCCGTTTTCAAATGTTTTATTTTTGAACGTCAGTTCACATTTGTAGGTGGATCATCAGTGTTAGAGCTAAAATTAGCATGTTTAAAGTGATTTTCATGCTTCCAGGGGCTCGGGAAGTTAATTAAATACCATTTGGAGGCATTTAATGTTCGAGCAAAAACGGCTGATTTTCGACAAAAGAGATAACACCCCCCATCACGTCATGCTTCAGAAATGTGGAAAATGGTCCGTTTTCAAATGTTTTATTTTTGAACGTCAGTTCACATTTGTAGGTGGATCATCAGTGTTAGAGCTAAAATTAGCATGTTTAAAGTGATTTTCATGCTTCCAGGGGCTCGGGAAGTGAATTAAATACCATTTGGAGACATTTAATGTTCGAGCAAAAACGGCTGATTTTCGACAAAAGAGATAACACCCCCCCATTACGTCATGCTTCAGAAATGTGGAAAATGGTCCGTTTTCAAATGTTTTATTTTTGAACGTCAGTTCACATTTGTAGGTGGATCATCAGTGTTAGAGCTAAAATTAGCATGTTTAAAGTGATTTTCATGCTTCCAGGGGCTCGGGAAGTTAATTAAATACCATTTGGAGGCATTTAATGTTCGAGCAAAAACGGCTGATTTTCGACAAAAGAGATAACACCCCCCCATTACGTCATGCTTCAGAAATGTGGAAAATGGTCCGTTTTCAAATGTTTTATTTTTGAACGTCAGTTCACATTTGTAGGTGGATCATCAGTGTTAGAGCTAAAATTAGCATGTTTAAAGTGATTTTCATGCTTCCAGGGGCTCGGGAAGTGAAATAAATACCATTTGGAGGCATTTAATGTTCGAGCAAAAACGGCTGATTTTCGACAAAGGAGATAACACCCCCCCATTACGTCATGCTTCAGAAATGTGGAAAATGGTCCGTTTTCAAATGTTTTATTTTTGAACGTCAGTTCACATTTGTAGGTGGATCATCAGTGTTAGAGCTAAAATTAGCATGTTTAAAGTGATTTTCATGCTTCCAGGGGCTCGGGAAGTGAAATAAATACCATTTGGAGACATTTAATGTTCGAGCAAAAACGGCTGATTTTCGACAAAAGAGATAACACCCCCCCATTACGTCATGCTTCAGAAATGTGGAAAATGGTCCGTTTTCAAATGTTTTATTTTTGAACGTCAGTTCACATTTGTAGGTGGATCATCAGTGTTAGAGCTAAAATTAGCATGTTTGAAGTGATTTTCATGCTTCCAGGGGCCCAAAACACAAGATTTATGGAATGGTTAAAAGTGCATGAAAATGGCCAATTTACTCACTCTGAGTTCTCAAAAAGGGTTTCTTCACCCCGGGAAGTGAAATAAATACCATTTGGAGGCATTTAATGTTCGAGCAAAAACGGCTGATTTTCGACAAAAGAGATAACACCCCCCCATTACGTCATGCTTCAGAAATGTGGAAAATGGTCCGTTTTCAAATGTTTTATTTTTGAACGTCAGTTCACATTTGTAGGTGGATCATCAGTGTTAGAGCTAAAATTAGCATGTTTAAAGTGATTTTCATGCTTCCAGGGACTCGGGAAGTTAATTAAATACCATTTGGAGGCATTTAATGTTCGAGCAAAAACGGCTGATTTTCGACAAAAGAGATAACACCCCCCCATTACGTCATGCTTCAGAAATGTGGAAAATGGTCCGTTTTCAAATGTTTTATTTTTGAACGTCAGTTCACATTTGTAGGTGGATCATCAGTGTTAGAGCTAAAATTAGCATGTTTAAAGTGATTTTCATGCTTCCAGGGGCTCGGGAAGTTAAATAAATACCATTTGGAGGCATTTAATGTTCGAGCAAAAACGGCTGATTTTCGACAAAAGAGATAACACCCCCCCATTACGTCATGCTTCAGAAATGTGGAAAATGGTCCGTTTTCAAATGTTTTATTTTTGAACGTCAGTTCACATTTGTAGGTGGATCATCAGTGTTAGAGCTAAAATTAGCATGTTTAAAGTGATTTTCATGCTTCCAGGGGCTAGGGAAGTTAATTAAATACCATTCGGAGGCATTTAATGTTCGAGCAAAAACGGCTGATTTTCGACAAAAGAGATAACACCCCCCCATTACGTCATGCTTCAGAAATGTGGAAAATGGTCCGTTTTCAAATGTTTTATTTTTGAACGTCAGTTCACATTTGTAGGTGGATCATCAGTGTTAGAGCTAAAATTAGCATGTTTAAAGTGATTTTCATGCTTCCAGGGGCCCAAAACACAAGATTTATGGAATGGTTAAAAGTGCATGAAAATGGCCAATTTACTCACTCTGAGTTCTCAAAAAGGGTTTCTTCACCCCGGGAAGTTAATTAAATACCATTTGGAGGCATTTAATGTTCGAGCAAAAACGGCTGATTTTCGACAAAAGAGATAACACCCCCCCATTACGTCATGCTTCAGAAATGTGGAAAATGGTCTGTTTTCAAATGTTTTATTTTTGAACGTCAGTTCACATTTGTAGGTGGATCATCAGTGTTAGAGCTAAAATTAGCATGTTTAAAGTGATTTTCATGCTTCCAGGGGCTCGGGAAGTTAATTAAATACCATTTGGAGGCATTTAATGTTCGAGCAAAAACGGCTGATTTTCGACAAAAGAGATAACACCCCCCCATTACGTCATGCTTCAGAAATGTGGAAAATGGTCCGTTTTCAAATGTTTTATTTTTGAACGTCAGTTCACATTTGTAGGTGGATCATCAGTGTTAGAGCTAAAATTAGCATGTTTAAAGTGATTTTCATGCTTCCAGGGGCCCAAAACACAAGATTTATGGAATGGTTAAAAGTGCATGAAAATGGCCAATTTACTCACTCTGAGTTCTCAAAAAGGGTTTCTTCACCCCGGGAAGTTAATTAAATACCATTTGGAGGCATTTAATGTTCGAGCAAAAACGGCTGATTTTCGACAAAAGAGATAACACCCCCCCATTACGTCATGCTTCAGAAATGTGGAAAATGGTCTGTTTTCAAATGTTTTATTTTTGAACGTCAGTTCACATTTGTAGGTGGATCATCAGTGTTAGAGCTAAAATTAGCATGTTTAAAGTGATTTTCATGCTTCCAGGGGCTCGGGAAGTTAATTAAATACCATTTGGAGGCATTTAATGTTCGAGCAAAAACGGCTGATTTTCGACAAAAGAGATAACACCCCCCCATTACGTCATGCTTCAGAAATGTGGAAAATGGTCCGTTTTCAAATGTTTTATTTTTGAACGTCAGTTCACATTTGTAGGTGGATCATCAGTGTTAGAGCTAAAATTAGCATGTTTAAAGTGATTTTCATGCTTCCAGGGGCTCGGGAAGTGAAATAAATACCATTTGGAGGCATTTAATGTTCGAGCAAAAACGGCTGATTTTCGACAAAAGAGATAACACCCCCCCATTACGTCATGCTTCAGAAATGTGGAAAATGGTCTGTTTTCAAATGTTTTATTTTTGAACGTCAGTTCCCATTTGTAGGTGGATCATCAGTGTTAGAGCTAAAATTAGCATGTTTAAAGTGATTTTCATGCTTCCAGGGGCCCAAAACACAAGATTTATGGAATGGTTAAAAGTGCATGAAAATGGCCAATTTACTCACTCTGAGTTCTCAAAAAGGGTTTCTTCACCCCGGGAAGTTAATTAAATACCATTTGGAGGCATTTAATGTTCAAGCAAAAACAGCTGATTTTCGACAAAAGAGATAACACCCCCCCCATTACGTCATGCTTCAGAAATGTGGAAAATGGTCCGTTTTCAAATGTTTTATTTTTGAACGTCAGTTCACATTTGTAGGTGGATCATCAGTGTTAGAGCTAAAATTAGCATGTTTAAAGTGATTTTCATGCTTCCAGGGGCTCGGGAAGTTAATTAAATACCATTTGGAGGCATTTAATGTTCGAGCAAAAACGGCTGATTTTCGACAAAAGAGATAACACCCCCCCATTACGTCATGCTTCAGAAATGTGGAAAATGGTCCGTTTTCAAATGTTTTATTTTTGAACGTCAGTTCACATTTGTAGGTGGATCATCAGTGTTAGAGCTAAAATTAGCATGTTTAAAGTGATTTTCATGCTTCCAGGGACTCGGGAAGTTAATGAAATACCATTTGGAGGCATTTAATGTTCAAGCAAAAACAGCTGATTTTCGACAAAAGAGATAACACCCCCCCATTACGTCATGCTTCAGAAATGTGGAAAATGGTCCGTTTTCAAATGTTTTATTTTTGAACGTCAGTTCACATTTGTAGGTGGATCATCAGTGTTAGAGCTAAAATTAGCATGTTTAAAGTGATTTTCATGCTTCCAGGGGCTCGGGAAGTTAAATAAATACCATTTGGAGGCATTTAATGTTCGAGCAAAAACGGCTGATTTTCGACAAAAGAGATAACACCCCCCCATTACGTCATGCTTCAGAAATGTGGAAAATGGTCCGTTTTCAAATGTTTTATTTTTGAACGTCAGTTCACATTTGTAGGTGGATCATCAGTGTTAGAGCTAAAATTAGCATGTTTAAAGTGATTTTCATGCTTCCAGGGGCTCGGGAAGTTAATTAAATACCATTCGGAGGCATTTAATGTTCGAGCAAAAACGGCTGATTTTCGACAAAAGAGATAACACCCCCCCATTACGTCATGCTTCAGAAATGTGGAAAATGGTCCGTTTTCAAATGTTTTATTTTTGAACGTCAGTTCACATTTGTAGGTGGATCATCAGTGTTAGAGCTAAAATTAGCATGTTTAAAGTGATTTTCATGCTTCCAGGGGCCCAAAACACAAGATTTATGGAATGGTTAAAAGTGCATGAAAATGGCCAATTTACTCACTCTGAGTTCTCAAAAAGGGTTTCTTCACCCCGGGAAGTTAATTAAATACCATTTGGAGGCATTTAATGTTCGAGCAAAAACGGCTGATTTTCGACAAAAGAGATAACACCCCCCCATTACGTCATGCTTCAGAAATGTGGAAAATGGTCTGTTTTCAAATGTTTTATTTTTGAACGTCAGTTCACATTTGTAGGTGGATCATCAGTGTTAGAGCTAAAATTAGCATGTTTAAAGTGATTTTCATGCTTCCAGGGGCTCGGGAAGTTAATTAAATACCATTTGGAGGCATTTAATGTTCGAGCAAAAACGGCTGATTTTCGACAAAAGAGATAACACCCCCCCATTACGTCATGCTTCAGAAATGTGGAAAATGGTCCGTTTTCAAATGTTTTATTTTTGAACGTCAGTTCACATTTGTAGGTGGATCATCAGTGTTAGAGCTAAAATTAGCATGTTTAAAGTGATTTTCATGCTTCCAGGGGCTCGGGAAGTGAAATAAATACCATTTGGAGGCATTTAATGTTCGAGCAAAAACGGCTGATTTTCGACAAAAGAGATAACACCCCCCCATTACGTCATGCTTCAGAAATGTGGAAAATGGTCCGTTTTCAAATGTTTTATTTTTGAACGTCAGTTCCCATTTGTAGGTGGATCATCAGTGTTAGAGCTAAAATTAGCATGTTTAAAGTGATTTTCATGCTTCCAGGGGCCCAAAACACAAGATTTATGGAATGGTTAAAAGTGCATGAAAATGGCCAATTTACTCACTCTGAGTTCTCAAAAAGGGTTTCTTCACCCCGGGAAGTTAATTAAATACCATTTGGAGGCATTTAATGTTCAAGCAAAAACAGCTGATTTTCGACAAAAGAGATAACACCCCCCCATTACGTCATGCTTCAGAAATGTGGAAAATGGTCCGTTTTCAAATGTTTTATTTTTGAACGTCAGTTCACATTTGTAGGTGGATCATCAGTGTTAGAGCTAAAATTAGCATGTTTAAAGTGATTTTCATGCTTCCAGGGGCTCGGGAAGTTAATTAAATACCATTTGGAGGCATTTAATGTTCGAGCAAAAACGGCTGATTTTCGACAAAAGAGATAACACCCCCCCATTACGTCATGCTTCAGAAATGTGGAAAATGGTCCGTTTTCAAATGTTTTATTTTTGAACGTCAGTTCACATTTGTAGGTGGATCATCAGTGTTAGAGCTAAAATTAGCATGTTTAAAGTGATTTTCATGCTTCCAGGGGCTCGGGAAGTGAAATAAATACCATTTGGAGGCATTTAATGTTCGAGCAAAAACGGCTGATTTTCGACAAAAGAGATAACACCCCCCCATTACGTCATGCTTCAGAAATGTGGAAAATGGTCCGTTTTCAAATGTTTTATTTTTGAACGTCAGTTCACATTTGTAGGTGGATCATCAGTGTTAGAGCTAAAATTAGCATGTTTAAAGTGATTTTCATGCTTCCAGGGGCTCGGGAAGTTAATTATATACCATTTGGAGGCATTTAATGTTCGAGCAAAAACGGCTGATTTTCGACAAAAGAGATAACACCCCCCATCACGTCATGCTTCAGAAATGTGGAAAATGGTCCGTTTTCAAATGTTTTATTTTTGAACGTCAGTTCACATTTGTAGGTGGATCATCAGTGTTAGAGCTAAAATTAGCATGTTTAAAGTGATTTTCATGCTTCCAGGGGCTCGGGAAGTGAATTAAATACCATTTGGAGGCATTTAATGTTCGAGCAAAAACGGCTGATTTTCGACAAAAGAGATAACACCCCCCCATTACGTCATGCTTCAGAAATGTGGAAAATGGTCCGTTTTCAAATGTTTTATTTTTGAACGTCAGTTCACATTTGTAGGTGGATCATCAGTGTTAGAGCTAAAATTAGCATGTTTAAAGTGATTTTCGTGCTTCCAGGGGCCCAAAACACAAGATTTATGGAATGGTTAAAAGTGCATGAAAATGGCCAATTTACTCACTCTGAGTTCTCAAAAAGGGTTTCTTCACCCCGGGAAGTTAATTAAATACCATTTGGAGGCATTTAATGTTCAAGCAAAAACAGCTGATTTTCGACAAAAGAGATAACACCCCCCCATTACGTCATGCTTCAAAAATGTGGAAAATGGTCCGTTTTCAAATGTTTTATTTTTGAACGTCAGTTCACATTTGTAGGTGGATCATCAGTGTTAGAGCTAAAATTAGCATGTTCAAAGTGATTTTCATGCTTCCAGGGGCTCGGGAAGTTAATTAAATACCATTTGGAGGCATTTAATGTTCGAGCAAAAACGGCTGATTTTCGACAAAAGAGATAACACCCCCCCATCACGTCATGCTTCAGAAATGTGGAAAATGGTCCGTTTTCAAATGTTTTATTTTTGAACGTCAGTTCACATTTGTAGGTGGATCATCAGTGTTAGAGCTAAAATTAGCATGTTTAAAGTGATTTTCATGCTTCCAGGGGCTCGGGAAGTGAATTAAATACCATTTGGAGGCATTTAATGTTCGAGCAAAAACAGCTGATTTTCGACAAAAGAGATAACACCCCCCCATTACGTCATGCTTCAGAAATGTGGAAAATGGTCCGTTTTCAAATGTTTTATTTTTGAACGTCAGTTCACATTTGTAGGTGGATCATCAGTGTTAGAGCTAAAATTAGCATGTTTAAAGTGATTTTCATGCTTCCAGGGGCTCGGGAAGTGAAATAAATACCATTTGGAGGCATTTAATGTTCGAGCAAAAACGGCTGATTTTCGACAAAAGAGATAACACCCCCCCATTACGTCATGCTTCAGAAATGTGGAAAATGGTCCGTTTTCAAATGTTTTATTTTTGAACGTCAGTTCCCATTTGTAGGTGGATCATCAGTGTTAGAGCTAAAATTAGCATGTTTAAAGTGATTTTCATGCTTCCAGGGGCCCAAAACACAAGATTTATGGAATGGTTAAAAGTGCATGAAAATGGCCAATTTACTCACTCTGAGTTCTCAAAAAGGGTTTCTTCACCCCGGGAAGTTAATTAAATACCATTTGGAGGCATTTAATGTTCAAGCAAAAACAGCTGATTTTCGGCAAAAGAGATAACACCCCCCCATTACGTCATGCTTCAGAAATGTGGAAAATGGTCCGTTTTCAAATGTTTTATTTTTGAACGTCAGTACACATTTGTAGGTGGATCATCAGTGTTAGAGCTAAAATTAGCATGTTTAAAGTGATTTTCATGCTTCCAGGGGCTCGGGAAGTGAAATAAATACCATTTGGAGGCATTTAATGTTCGAGCAAAAACGGCTGATTTTCGACAAAAGAGATAACACCCCCCCATTACGTCATGCTTCAGAAATGTGGAAAATGGTCCGTTTTCAAATGTTTTATTTTTGAACGTCAGTTCCCATTTGTAGGTGGATCATCAGTGTTAGAGCTAAAATTAGCATGTTTAAAGTGATTTTCATGCTTCCAGGGGCCCAAAACACAAGATTTATGGAATGGTTAAAAGTGCATGAAAATGGCCAATTTACTCACTCTGAGTTCTCAAAAAGGGTTTCTTCACCCCGGGAAGTTAATTAAATACCATTTGGAGGCATTTAATGTTCAAGCAAAAACAGCTGATTTTCGACAAAAGAGATAACACCCCCCCATTACGTCATGCTTCAGAAATGTGGAAAATGGTCCGTTTTCAAATGTTTTATTTTTGAACGTCAGTTCACATTTGTAGGTGGATCATCAGTGTTAGAGCTAAAATTAGCATGTTTAAAGTGATTTTCATGCTTCCAGGGACTCGGGAAGTTAATTAAATACCATTTGGAGGCATTTAATGTTCGAGCAAAAACGGCTGATTTTCGACAAAAGAGATAACACCCCCCCATTACGTCATGCTTCAGAAATGTGGAAAATGGTCCGTTTTCAAATGTTTTATTTTTGAACGTCAGTTCACATTTGTAGGTGGATCATCAGTGTTAGAGCTAAAATTAGCATGTTTAAAGTGATTTTCATGCTTCCAGGGGCTCGGGAAGTTAATTAAATACCATTTGGAGGCATTTAATGTTCGAGCAAAAACGGCTGATTTTCGACAAAAGAGATAACACCCCCCCATTACGTCATGCTTCAGAAATGTGGAAAATGGTCCGTTTTCAAATGTTTTATTTTTGAACGTCAGTTCACATTTGTAGGTGGATCATCAGTGTTAGAGCTAAAATTAGCATGTTTAAAGTGATTTTCATGCTTCCAGGGGCTCGGGAAGTGAAATAAATACCATTTGGAGGCATTTAATGTTCGAGCAAAAACGGCTGATTTTCGACAAAAGAGATAACACCCCCCCATTACGTCATGCTTCAGAAATGTGGAAAATGGTCCGTTTTCAAATGTTTTATTTTTGAACGTCAGTTCACATTTGTAGGTGGATCATCAGTGTTAGAGCTAAAATTAGCATGTTTAAAGTGATTTTCATGCTTCCAGGGGCTCGGGAAGTTAATTATATACCATTTGGAGGCATTTAATGTTCGAGCAAAAACGGCTGATTTTCGACAAAAGAGATAACACCCCCCATCACGTCATGCTTCAGAAATGTGGAAAATGGTCCGTTTTCAAATGTTTTATTTTTGAACGTCAGTTCACATTTGTAGGTGGATCATCAGTGTTAGAGCTAAAATTAGCATGTTTAAAGTGATTTTCATGCTTCCAGGGGCTCGGGAAGTGAATTAAATACCATTTGGAGGCATTTAATGTTCGAGCAAAAACGGCTGATTTTCGACAAAAGAGATAACACCCCCCCATTACGTCATGCTTCAGAAATGTGGAAAATGGTCCGTTTTCAAATGTTTTATTTTTGAACGTCAGTTCACATTTGTAGGTGGATCATCAGTGTTAGAGCTAAAATTAGCATGTTTAAAGTGATTTTCATGCTTCCAGGGGCTCGGGAAG
This sequence comes from Lissotriton vulgaris, assembly GCF_964263255.1. Lineage (NCBI taxonomy): Eukaryota > Metazoa > Chordata > Amphibia > Caudata > Salamandridae > Lissotriton > Lissotriton vulgaris. The sequence goes on along the minus strand of NW_028252542.1, from coordinate 192,512 downwards.
TTAATTAAATACCATTTGGAGGCATTTAATGTTCGAGCAAAAACGGCTGATTTTCGACAAAAGAGATAACACCCCCCCATCACGTCATGCTTCAGAAATGTGGAAAATGGTCCGTTTTCAAATGTTTTATTTTTGAACGTCAGTTCACATTTGTAGGTGGATCATCAGTGTTAGAGCTAAAATTAGCATGTTTAAAGTGATTTTCATGCTTCCAGGGGCTCGGGAAGTGAATTAAATACCATTTGGAGGCATTTAATGTTCGAGCAAAAACAGCTGATTTTCGACAAAAGAGATAACACCCCCCCATTACGTCATGCTTCAGAAATGTGGAAAATGGTCCGTTTTCAAATGTTTTATTTTTGAACGTCAGTTCACATTTGTAGGTGGATCATCAGTGTTAGAGCTAAAATTAGCATGTTTAAAGTGATTTTCATGCTTCCAGGGGCTCGGGAAGTGAAATAAATACCATTTGGAGGCATTTAATGTTCGAGCAAAAACGGCTGATTTTCGACAAAAGAGATAACACCCCCCCATTACGTCATGCTTCAGAAATGTGGAAAATGGTCCGTTTTCAAATGTTTTATTTTTGAACGTCAGTTCCCATTTGTAGGTGGATCATCAGTGTTAGAGCTAAAATTAGCATGTTTAAAGTGATTTTCATGCTTCCAGGGGCCCAAAACACAAGATTTATGGAATGGTTAAAAGTGCATGAAAATGGCCAATTTACTCACTCTGAGTTCTCAAAAAGGGTTTCTTCACCCCGGGAAGTTAATTAAATACCATTTGGAGGCATTTAATGTTCAAGCAAAAACAGCTGATTTTCGACAAAAGAGATAACACCCCCCCATTACGTCATGCTTCAGAAATGTGGAAAATGGTCCGTTTTCAAATGTTTTATTTTTGAACGTCAGTACACATTTGTAGGTGGATCATCAGTGTTAGAGCTAAAATTAGCATGTTTAAAGTGATTTTCATGCTTCCAGGGGCTCGGGAAGTGAAATAAATACCATTTGGAGGCATTTAATGTTCGAGCAAAAACGGCTGTTTTTCGACAAAAGAGATAACACCCCCCCATTACGTCATGCTTCAGAAATGTGGAAAATGGTCCGTTTTCAAATGTTTTATTTTTGAACGTCAGTTCCCATTTGTAGGTGGATCATCAGTGTTAGAGCTAAAATTAGCATGTTTAAAGTGATTTTCATGCTTCCAGGGGCCCAAAACACAAGATTTATGGAATGGTTAAAAGTGCATGAAAATGGCCAATTTACTCACTCTGAGTTCTCAAAAAGGGTTTCTTCACCCCGGGAAGTTAATTAAATACCATTTGGAGGCATTTAATGTTCAAGCAAAAACAGCTGATTTTCGACAAAAGAGATAACACCCCCCCATTACGTCATGCTTCAGAAATGTGGAAAATGGTCCGTTTTCAAATGTTTTATTTTTGAACGTCAGTTCACATTTGTAGGTGGATCATCAGTGTTAGAGCTAAAATTAGCATGTTTAAAGTGATTTTCATGCTTCCAGGGACTCGGGAAGTTAATTAAATACCATTTGGAGGCATTTAATGTTCGAGCAAAAACGGCTGATTTTCGACAAAAGAGATAACACCCCCCCATTACGTCATGCTTCAGAAATGTGGAAAATGGTCCGTTTTCAAATGTTTTATTTTTGAACGTCAGTTCACATTTGTAGGTGGATCATCAGTGTTAGAGCTAAAATTAGCATGTTTAAAGTGATTTTCATGCTTCCAGGGGCTCGGGAAGTGAAATAAATACCATTTGGAGGCATTTAATGTTCGAGCAAAAACGGCTGATTTTCGACAAAAGAGATAACACCCCCCCATTACGTCATGCTTCAGAAATGTGGAAAATGGTCCGTTTTCAAATGTTTTATTTTTGAACGTCAGTTCACATTTGTAGGTGGATCATCAGTGTTAGAGCTAAAATTAGCATGTTTAAAGTGATTTTCATGCTTCCAGGGGCCCAAAACACAAGATTTATGGAATGGTTAAAAGTGCATGAAAATGGCCTATTTACTCACTCTGAGTTCTCAAAAAGGGTTTCTTCACCCCGGGAAGTTAATTAAATACCATTTGGAGGCATTTAATGTTCGAGCAAAAACGGCTGATTTTCGACAAAAGAGATAACACCCCCCCATTACGTCATGCTTCAGAAATGTGGAAAATGGTCCGTTTTCAAATGTTTTATTTTTGAACGTCAGTTCACATTTGTAGGTGGATCATCAGTGTTAGAGCTAAAATTAGCATGTTTAAAGTGATTTTCATGCTTCCAGGGGCTCGGGAAGTTAATTAAATACCATTTGGAGGCATTTAATGTTCGAGCAAAAACGGCTGATTTTCGACAAAAGAGATAACACCCCCCCATTACGTCATGCTTCAGAAATGTGGAAAATGGTCCGTTTTCAAATGTTTTATTTTTGAACGTCAGTTCACATTTGTAGGTGGATCATCAGTGTTAGAGCTAAAATTAGCATGTTTAAAGTGATTTTCATGCTTCCAGGGGCTCGGGAAGTGAAATAAATACCATTTGGAGGCATTTAATGTTCGAGCAAAAACGGCTGATTTTCGACAAAAGAGATAACACCCCCCCATTACGTCATGCTTCAGAAATGTGGAAAATGGTCCGTTTTCAAATGTTTTATTTTTGAACGTCAGTTCCCATTTGTAGGTGGATCATCAGTGTTAGAGCTAAAATTAGCATGTTTAAAGTGATTTTCATGCTTCCAGGGGCCCAAAACACAAGATTTATGGAATGGTTAAAAGTGCATGAAAATGGCCAATTTACTCACTCTGAGTTCTCAAAAAGGGTTTTTTCACCCCGGGAAGTTAATTAAATACCATTTGGAGGCATTTAATGTTCAAGCAAAAACAGCTGATTTTCGACAAAAGAGATAACACCCCCCCATTACGTCATGCTTCAGAAATGTGGAAAATGGTCCGTTTTCAAATGTTTTATTTTTGAACGTCAGTTCACATTTGTAGGTGGATCATCAGTGTTAGAGCTAAAATTAGTATGTTTAAAGTGATTTTCATGCTTCCAGGGGCTCGGGAAGTTAATTAAATACCATTTGGAGTCATTTAATGTTCGAGCAAAAACGGCTGATTTTCGACAAAAGAGATAACACCCCCCCATTACGTCATGCTTCAGAAATGTGGAAAATGGTCCGTTTTCAAATGTTTTATTTTTGAACGTCAGTTCACATTTGTAGGTGGATCATCAGTGTTAGAGCTAAAATTAGCATGTTTAAAGTGATTTTCATGCTTCCAGGGGCTCGGGAAGTGAAATAAATACCATTTGGAGGCATTTAATGTTCGAGCAAAAACGGCTGATTTTCGACAAAAGAGATAACACCCCCCCATTACGTCATGCTTCAGAAATGTGGAAAATGGTCCGTTTTCAAATGTTTTATTTTTGAACGTCAGTTCACATTTGTAGGTGGATCATCAGTGTTAGAGCTAAAATTAGCATGTTTAAAGTGATTTTCATGCTTCCAGGGGCCCAAAACACAAGATTTATGGAATGGTTAAAAGTGCATGAAAATGGCCAATTTACTCACTCTGAGTTCTCAAAAAGGGTTTCTTCACCCCGGGAAGTTAATTAAATACCATTTGGAGGCATTTAATGTTCGAGCAAAAACGGCTGATTTTCGACAAAAGAGATAACACCCCCCCATTACGTCATGCTTCAGAAATGTGGAAAATGGTCCGTTTTCAAATGTTTTATTTTTGAACGTCAGTTCACATTTGTAGGTGGATCATCAGTGTTAGAGCTAAAATTAGCATGTTTAAAGTGATTTTCATGCTTCCAGGGGCTCGGGAAGTTAATTAAATACCATTTGGAGGCATTCAATGTTCGAGCAAAAACGGCTGATTTTCGACAAAAGAGATAACACCCCCCCATTACGTCATGCTTCAGAAATGTGGAAAATGGTCCGTTTTCAAATGTTTTATTTTTGAACGTCAGTTCACATTTGTAGGTGGATCATCAGTGTTAGAGCTAAAATTAGCATGTTTAAAGTGATTTTCATGCTTCCAGGGGCTCGGGAAGTTAATTAAATACCATTTGGAGGCATTTAATGTTCAAGCAAAAACGGCTGATTTTCGACAAAAGAGATAACACCCCCCCATTACGTCATGCTTCAGAAATGTGGAAAATGGTCCGTTTTCAAATGTTTTATTTTTGAACGTCAGTTCACATTTGTAGGTGGATCATCAGTGTTAGAGCTAAAATTAGCATGTTTAAAGTGATTTTCATGCTTCCAGGGGCTCGGGAAGTGAAATAAATACCATTTGGAGGCATTTAATGTTCGAGCAAAAACGGCTGATTTTCGACAAAAGAGATAACACCCCCCCATTACGTCATGCTTCAGAAATGTGGAAAATGGTTCGTTTGCAAATGTTTTATTTTTGAACGTCAGTTCACATTTGTAGGTGGATCATCAGTGTTAGAGCTAAAATTAGCATGTTTAAAGTGATTTTCATGCTTCCAGGGGCTCGGGAAGTGAAATAAATACCATTTGGAGGCATTTAATGTTTGAGCAAAAACGGCTGATTTTCGACAAAAGAGATAACACCCCCCCATTACGTCATGCTTCAGAAATGTGGAAAATGGTCCGTTTTCAAATGTTTTATTTTTGAACGTCAGTTCACATTTGTAGGTGGATCATCAGTGTTAGAGCTAAAATTAGCATGTTTAAAGTGATTTTCATGCTTCCAGGGGCTCGGGAAGTTAATTAAATACCATTTGGAGGCATTTAATGTTCGAGCAAAAACGGCTGATTTTCGACAAAAGAGATAACACCCCCCCATTACGTCATGCTTCAGAAATGTGGAAAATGGTCCGTTTTCAAATGTTTTATTTTTGAACGTCAGTTCACATTTGTAGGTGGATCATCAGTGTTAGAGCTAAAATTAGCATGTTTAAAGTGATTTTCATGCTTCCAGGGGCTCGGGAAGTTAATTAAATACCATTTGGAGGCATTTAATGTTCAAGCCAAAACGGCTGATTTTCGACAAAAGAGATAACACCCCCCCATTACGTCATGCTTCAGAAATGTGGAAAATGGTCCGTTTTCAAATGTTTTATTTTTGAACGTCAGTTCACATTTGTAGGTGGATCATCAGTGTTAGAGCTAAAATTAGCATGTTTAAAGTGATTTTCATGCTTCCAGGGGCTCGGGAAGTGAAATAAATACCATTTGGAGGCATTTAATGTTCGAGCAAAAACGGCTGATTTTCGACAAAAGAGATAACACCCCCCCATTACGTCATGCTTCAGAAATGTGGAAAATGGTCCGTTTGCAAATGTTTTATTTTTGAACGTCAGTTCACATTTGTAGGTGGATCATCAGTGTTAGAGCTAAAATTAGCATGTTTAAAGTGATTTTCATGCTTCCAGGGGCTCGGGAAGTGAAATAAATACCATTTGGAGGCATTTAATATTTGAGCAAAAACGGCTGATTTTCGACAAAAGAGATAACACCCCCCCATTACGTCATGCTTCAGAAATGTGGAAAATGGTCCGTTTTCAAATGTTTTATTTTTGAACGTCAGTTCACATTTGTAGGTGGATCATCAGTGTTAGAGCTAAAATTAGCATGTTTAAAGTGATTTTCATGCTTCCAGGGGCCCAAAACACAAGATTCATGGAATGGTTAAAAGTGCATGAAAATGGCCAATTTACTCACTCTGAGTTCTCAAAAAGGGTTTCTTCACCCCGGGAAGTTAATTAAATACCATTTGGAGGCATTTAATGTTCGAGCAAAAACGGCTGATTTTCGACAAAAGAGATAACACCCCCCCCATTACGTCATGCTTCAGAAATGTGGAAAATGGTCCGTTTTCAAATGTTTTATTTTTGAACGTCAGTTCACATTTGTAGGTGGATCATCAGTGTTAGAGCTAAAATTAGCATGTTTAAAGTGATTTTCATGCTTCCAGGGGCTCGGGAAGTTAATTAAATACCATTTGGAGGCATTTAATGTTCGAGCAAAAACGGCTGATTTTCGACAAAAGAGATAACACCCCCCCATTACGTCATGCTTCAGAAATGTGGAAAATGGTCCGTTTTCAAATGTTTTATTTTTGAACGTCAGTTCACATTTGTAGGTGGATCATCAGTGTTAGAGCTAAAATTAGCATGTTTGAAGTGATTTTCATGCTTCCAGGGGCCCAAAACACAAGATTTATGGAATGGTTAAAAGTGCATGAAAATGGCCAATTTACTCACTCTGAGTTCTCAAAAAGGGTTTCTTCACCCCGGGAAGTGAAATAAATACCATTTGGAGGCATTTAATGTTCGAGCAAAAACGGCTGATTTTTGACAAAAGAGATAACACCCCCCCATTACGTCATGCTTCAGAAATGTGGAAAATGGTCCGTTTTCAAATGTTTTATTTTTGAACGTCAGTTCACATTTGTAGGTGGATCATCAGTGTTAGAGCTAAAATTAGCATGTTTAAAGTGATTTTCATGCTTCCAGGGGCCCAAAACACAAGATTCATGGAATGGTTAAAAGTGCATGAAAATGGCCAATTTACTCACTCTGAGTTCTCAAAAAGGGTTTCTTCACCCCGGGAAGTTAATTAAATACCATTTGGAGGCATTTAATGTTCGAGCAAAAACGGCTGATTTTCGACAAAAGAGATAACACCCCCCATTACGTCATGCTTCAGAAATGTGGAAAATGGTCCGTTTTCAAATGTTTTATTTTTGAACGTCAGTTCACATTTGTAGGTGGATCATCAGTGTTAGAGCTAAAATTAGCATGTTTAAAGTGATTTTCATGCTTCCAGGGGCTCGGGAAGTTAATTAAATACCATTTGGAGGCATTTAATGTTCGAGCAAAAACGGCTGATTTTCGACAAAAGAGATAACACCCCCCCATTACGTCATGCTTCAGAAATGTGGAAAATGGTCCGTTTTCAAATGTTTTATTTTTGAACGTCAGTTCACATTTGTAGGTGGATCATCAGTGTTAGAGCTAAAATTAGCATGTTTAAAGTGATTTTCATGCTTCCAGGGGCTCGGGAAGTTAAATAAATACCATTTGGAGGCATTTAATGTTCGAGCAAAAACGGCTGATTTTCGACAAAAGAGATAACACCCCCCCATTACGTCATGCTTCAGAAATGTGGAAAATGGTCCGTTTTCAAATGTTTTATTTTTGAACGTCAGTTCACATTTGTAGGTGGATCATCAGTGTTAGAGCTAAAATTAGCATGTTTAAAGTGATTTTCATGCTTCCAGGGGCTCGGGAAGTTATTTAAATACCATTCGGAGGCATTTAATGTTCGAGCAAAAACGGCTGATTTTTGACAAAAGAGATAACACCCCCCCCATTACGTCATGCTTCAGAAATGTGGAAAATGGTCCGTTTTCAAATGTTTTATTTTTGAACGTCAGTTCACATTTGTAGGTGGATCATCAGTGTTAGAGCTAAAATTAGCATGTTTAAAGTGATTTTCATGCTTCCAGGGGCCCAAAACACAAGATTTATGGAATGGTTAAAAGTGCATGAAAATGGCCAATTTACTCACTCTGAGTTCTCAAAAAGGGTTTCTTCACCCCGGGAAGTTAATTAAATACCATTTGGAGGCATTTAATGTTCGAGCAAAAACGGCTGATTTTCGACAAAAGAGATAACACCCCCCCATTACGTCATGCTTCAGAAATGTGTAAAATGGTCCGTTTTCAAATGTTTTATTTTTGAACGTCAGTTCACATTTGTAGGTGGATCATCAGTGTTAGAGCTAAAATTAGCATGTTTAAAGTGATTTTCATGCTTCCAGGGGCTCGGGAAGTTAATTAAATACCATTTGGAGGCATTTAATGTTCGAGCAAAAACGGCTGATTTTCGACAAAAGAGATAACACCCCCCATTACGTCATGCTTCAGAAATGTGGAAAATGGTCCGTTTTCAAATGTTTTATTTTTGAACGTCAGTTCACATTTGTAGGTGGATCATCAGTGTTAGAGCTAAAATTAGCATGTTTAAAGTGATTTTCATGCTTCCAGGGGCTCGGGAAGTGAAATAAATACCATTTGGAGGCATTTAATGTTCGAGCAAAAACGGCTGATTTTCGACAAAAGAGATAACACCCCCCCATTACGTCATGCTTCAGAAATGTGGAAAATGGTCCGTTTTCAAATGTTTTATTTTTGAACGTCAGTTCCCATTTGTAGGTGGATCATCAGTGTTAGAGCTAAAATTAGCATGTTTAAAGTGATTTTCATGCTTCCAGGGGCCCAAAACACAAGATTTATGGAATGGTTAAAAGTGCATGAAAATGGCCAATTTACTCACTCTGAGTTCTCAAAAAGGGTTTCTTCACCCCGGGAAGTTAATTAAATACCATTTGGAGGCATTTAATGTTCAAGCAAAAACAGCTGATTTTCGACAAAAGAGATAACACCCCCCCATTACGTCATGCTTCAGAAATGTGGAAAATGGTCCGTTTTCAAATGTTTTATTTTTGAACGTCAGTTCACATTTGTAGGTGGATCATCAGTGTTAGAGCTAAAATTAGCATGTTTAAAGTGATTTTCATGCTTCCAGGGGCTCGGGAAGTTAATTAAATACCATTTGGAGGCATTTAATGTTCGAGCAAAAACGGCTGATTTTCGACAAAAGAGATAACACCCCCCCATTACGTCATGCTTCAGAAATGTGGAAAATGGTCCGTTTTCAAATGTTTTATTTTTGAACGTCAGTTCACATTTGTAGGTGGATCATCAGTGTTAGAGCTAAAATTAGCATGTTTAAAGTGATTTTCATGCTTCCAGGGGCTCGGGAAGTGAAATAAATACCATTTGGAGGCATTTAATGTTCGAGCAAAAACGGCTGATTTTCGACAAAAGAGATAACACCCCCCCATTACGTCATGCTTCAGAAATGTGGAAAATGGTCCGTTTTCAAATGTTTTATTTTTGAACGTCAGTTCACATTTGTAGGTGGATCATCAGTGTTAGAGCTAAAATTAGCATGTTTAAAGTGATTTTCATGCTTCCAGGGGCTCGGGAAGTTAATTAAATACCATTTGGAGGCATTTAATGTTCGAGCAAAAACGGCTGATTTTCGACAAAAGAGATAACACCCCCCATCACGTCATGCTTCAGAAATGTGGAAAATGGTCCGTTTTCAAATGTTTTATTTTTGAACGTCAGTTCACATTTGTAGGTGGATCATCAGTGTTAGAGCTAAAATTAGCATGTTTAAAGTGATTTTCATGCTTCCAGGGGCTCGGGAAGTGAATTAAATACCATTTGGAGGCATTTAATGTTCGAGCAAAAACGGCTGATTTTCGACAAAAGAGATAACACCCCCCCATTACGTCATGCTTCAGAAATGTGGAAAATGGTCCGTTTTCAAATGTTTTATTTTTGAACGTCAGTTCACATTTGTAGGTGGATCATCAGTGTTAGAGCTAAAATTAGCATGTTTAAAGTGATTTTCATGCTTCCAGGGGCTCGGGAAGTTAATTAAATACCATTTGGAGGCATTTAATGTTCGAGCAAAAACGGCTGATTTTCGACAAAAGAGATAACACCCCCCCATTACGTCATGCTTCAGAAATGTGGAAAATGGTCCGTTTTCAAATGTTTTATTTTTGAACGTCAGTTCACATTTGTAGGTGGATCATCAGTGTTAGAGCTAAAATTAGCATGTTTAAAGTGATTTTCATGCTTCCAGGGGCTCGGGAAGTGAAATAAATACCATTTGGAGGCATTTAATGTTCGAGCAAAAACGGCTGATTTTCGACAAAAGAGATAACACCCCCCCATTACGTCATGCTTCAGAAATGTGGAAAATGGTCCGTTTTCAAATGTTTTATTTTTGAACGTCAGTTCCCATTTGTAGGTGGATCATCAGTGTTAGAGCTAAAATTAGCATGTTTAAAGTGATTTTCATGCTTCCAGGGGCCCAAAACACAAGATTTATGGAATGGTTAAAAATGCATGAAAATGGCCAATTTACTCACTCTGAGTTCTCAAAAAGGGTTTCTTCACCCCGGGAAGTTAATTAAATACCATTTGGAGGCATTTAATGTTCAAGCAAAAACAGCTGATTTTCGACAAAAGAGATAACACCCCCCCATTACGTCATGCTTCAGAAATGTGGAAAATGGTCCGTTTTCAAATGTTTTATTTTTGAACGTCAGTTCACATTTGTAGGTGGATCATCAGTGTTAGAGCTAAAATTAGCATGTTTAAAGTGATTTTCATGCTTCCAGGGGCTCGGGAAGTTAATTAAATACCATTTGGAGGCATTTAATGTTCGAGCAAAAACGGCTGATTTTCGACAAAAGAGATAACACCCCCTCATCACGTCATGCTTCAGAAATGTGGAAAATGGTCCGTTTTCAAATGTTTTATTTTTGAACGTCAGTTCACATTTGTAGGTGGATCATCAGTGTTAGAGCTAAAATTAGCATGTTTAAAGTGATTTTCATGCTTCCAGGGGCTCGGGAAGTGAAATAAATACCATTTGGAGGCATTTAATGTTCGAGCAAAAACGGCTGATTTTCGACAAAAGAGATAACACCCCCCCATTACGTCATGCTTCAGAAATGTGGAAAATGGTCCGTTTTCAAATGTTTTATTTTTGAACGTCAGTTCCCATTTGTAGGTGGATCATCAGTGTTAGAGCTAAAATTAGCATGTTTAAAGTGATTTTCATGCTTCCAGGGGCCCAAAACACAAGATTTATGGAATGGTTAAAAGTGCATGAAAATGGCCAATTTACTCACTCTGAGTTCTCAAAAAGGGTTTCTTCACCCCGGGAAGTTAATTAAATACCATTTGGAGGCATTTAATGTTCAAGCAAAAACAGCTGATTTTCGACAAAAGAGATAACACCCCCCCATTACGTCATGCTTCAGAAATGTGGAAAATGGTCCGTTTTCAAATGTTTTATTTTTGAACGTCAGTACACATTTGTAGGTGGATCATCAGTGTTAGAGCTAAAATTAGCATGTTTAAAGTGATTTTCATGCTTCCAGGGGCTCGGGAAGTGAAATAAATACCATTTGGAGGCATTTAATGTTCGAGCAAAAACGGCTGATTTTCGACAAAAGAGATAACACCCCCCCCATTACGTCATGCTTCAGAAATGTGGAAAATGGTCCGTTTTCAAATGTTTTATTTTTGAACGTCAGTTCCCATTTGTAGGTGGATCATCAGTGTTAGAGCTAAAATTAGCATGTTTAAAGTGATTTTCATGCTTCCAGGGGCCCAAAACACAAGATTTATGGAATGGTTAAAAGTGCATGAAAATGGCCTATTTACTCACTCTGAGTTCTCAAAAAGGGTTTCTTCACCCCGGGAAGTTAATTAAATACCATTTGGAGGCATTTAATGTTCGAGCAAAAACGGCTGATTTTCGACAAAAGAGATAACACCCCCCATTACGTCATGCTTCAGAAATGTGGAAAATGGTCCGTTTTCAAATGTTTTATTTTTGAACGTCAGTTCACATTTGTAGGTGGATCATCAGTGTTAGAGCTAAAATTAGCATGTTTAAAGTGATTTTCATGCTTCCAGGGGCTCGGGAAGTTAATTAAATACCATTTGGAGGCATTTAATGTTCGAGCAAAAACGGCTGATTTTCGACAAAAGAGATAACACCCCCCCATTACGTCATGCTTCAGAAATGTGGAAAATGGTCCGTTTTCAAATGTTTTATTTTTGAACGTCAGTTCACATTTGTAGGTGGATCATCAGTGTTAGAGCTAAAATTAGCATGTTTAAAGTGATTTTCATGCTTCCAGGGGCTCGGGAAGTGAAATAAATACCATTTGGAGGCATTTAATGTTCGAGCAAAAACGGCTGATTTTCGACAAAAGAGATAACACCCCCCCATTACGTCATGCTTCAGAAATGTGGAAAATGGTCCGTTTTCAAATGTTTTATTTTTGAACGTCAGTTCCCATTTGTAGGTGGATCATCAGTGTTAGAGCTAAAATTAGCATGTTTAAAGTGATTTTCATGCTTCCAGGGGCCCAAAACACAAGATTTATGGAATGGTTAAAAGTGCATGAAAATGGCCAATTTACTCACTCTGAGTTCTCAAAAAGGGTTTTTTCACCCCGGGAAGTTAATTAAATACCATTTGGAGGCATTTAATGTTCAAGCAAAAACAGCTGATTTTCGACAAAAGAGATAACACCCCCCCATTACGTCATGATTCAGAAATGTGGAAAATGGTCCGTTTTCAAATGTTTTATTTTTGAACGTCAGTTCACATTTGTAGGTGGATCATCAGTGTTAGAGCTAAAATTAGTATGTTTAAAGTGATTTTCATGCTTCCAGGGGCTCGGGAAGTTAATTAAATACCATTTGGAGTCATTTAATGTTCGAGCAAAAACGGCTGATTTTCGACAAAAGAGATAACACCCCCCCATTACGTCATGCTTCAGAAATGTGGAAAATGGTCCGTTTTCAAATGTTTTATTTTTGAACGTCAGTTCACATTTGTAGGTGGATCATCAGTGTTAGAGCTAAAATTAGCATGTTTAAAGTGATTTTCATGCTTCCAGGGGCTCGGGAAGTGAAATAAATACCATTTGGAGGCATTTAATGTTCGAGCAAAAACGGCTGATTTTCGACAAAAGAGATAACACCCCCCCATTACGTCATGCTTCAGAAATGTGGAAAATGGTCCGTTTTCAAATGTTTTATTTTTGAACGTCAGTTCACATTTGTAGGTGGATCATCAGTGTTAGAGCTAAAATTAGCATGTTTAAAGTGATTTTCATGCTTCCAGGGGCCCAAAACACAAGATTTATGGAATGGTTAAAAGTGCATGAAAATGGCCAATTTACTCACTCTGAGTTCTCAAAAAGGGTTTCTTCACCCCGGGAAGTTAATTAAATACCATTTGGAGGCATTTAATGTTCGAGCAAAAACGGCTGATTTTCGACAAAAGAGATAACACCCCCCCATTACGTCATGCTTCAGAAATGTGGAAAATGGTCCGTTTTCAAATGTTTTATTTTTGAACGTCAGTTCACATTTGTAGGTGGATCATCAGTGTTAGAGCTAAAATTAGCATGTTTAAAGTGATTTTCATGCTTCCAGGGGCTCGGGAAGTTAATTAAATACCATTTGGAGGCATTCAATGTTCGAGCAAAAACGGCAGATTTTCGACAAAAGAGATAACACCCCCCCATTACGTCATGCTTCAGAAATGTGGAAAATGGTCCGTTTTCAAATGTTTTATTTTTGAACGTCAGTTCACATTTGTAGGTGGATCATCAGTGTTAGAGCTAAAATTAGCATGTTTAAAGTGATTTTCATGCTTCCAGGGGCTCGGGAAGTTAATTAAATACCATTTGGAGGCATTTAATGTTCAAGCAAAAACGGCTGATTTTCGACAAAAGAGATAACACCCCCCCATTACGTCATGCTTCAGAAATGTGGAAAATGGTCCGTTTTCAAATGTTTTATTTTTGAACGTCAGTTCACATTTGTAGGTGGATCGTCAGTGTTAGAGCTAAAATTAGCATGTTTAAAGTGATTTTCATGCTTCCAGGGGCTCGGGAAGTGAAATAAATACCATTTGGAGGCATTTAATGTTCGAGCAAAAACGGCTGATTTTCGACAAAAGAGATAACACCCCCCCATTACGTCATGCTTCAGAAATGTGGAAAATGGTCCGTTTGCAAATGTTTTATTTTTGAACGTCAGTTCACATTTGTAGGTGGATCATCAGTGTTAGAGCTAAAATTAGCATGTTTAAAGTGATTTTCATGCTTCCAGGGGCTCGGGAAGTGAAATAAATACCATTTGGAGGCATTTAATGTTTGAGCAAAAACGGCTGATTTTCGACAAAAGAGATAACACCCCCCCTTTACGTCATGCTTCAGAAATGTGGAAAATGGTCCGTTTTCAAATGTTTTATTTTTGAACGTCAGTTCACATTTGTAGGTGGATCATCAGTGTTAGAGCTAAAATTAGCATGTTTAAAGTGATTTTCATGCTTCCAGGGGCTCGGGAAGTTAATTAAATACCATTTGGAGGCATTTAATGTTCGAGCAAAAACGGCTGATTTTCGACAAAAGAGATAACACCCCCCCATTACGTCATGCTTCAGAAATGTGGAAAATGGTCCGTTTTCAAATGTTTTATTTTTGAACGTCAGTTCACATTTGTAGGTGGATCATCAGTGTTACAGCTAAAATTAGCATGTTTAAAGTGATTTTCATGCTTCCAGGGGCTCGGGAAGTTAATTAAATACCATTTGGAGGCATTTAATGTTCAAGCAAAAACGGCTGATTTTCGACAAAAGAAATAACACCCCCCCATTACGTCATGCTTCAGAAATGTGGAAAATGGTCCGTTTTCAAATGTTTTATTTTTGAACGTCAGTTCACATTTGTAGGTGGATCATCAGTGTTAGAGCTAAAATTAGCATGTTTAAAGTGATTTTCATGCTTCCAGGGGCTCGGGAAGTGAAATAAATACCATTTGGAGGCATTTAATGTTCGAGCAAAAACGGCTGATTTTCGACAAAAGAGATAACACCCCCCCATTACGTCATGGTTCAGAAATGTGGAAAATGGTCCGTTTGCAAATGTTTTATTTTTGAACGTCAGTTCACATTTGTAGGTGGATCATCAGTGTTAGAGCTAAAATTAGCATGTTTAAAGTGATTTTCATGCTTCCAGGGGCTCGGGAAGTGAAATAAATACCATTTGGAGGCATTTAATGTTTGAGCAAAAACGGCTGATTTTCGACAAAAGAGATAACACCCCCCCATTACGTCATGCTTCAGAAATGTGGAAAATGGTCCGTTTTCAAATGTTTTATTTTTGAACGTCAGTTCACATTTGTAGGTGGATCATCAGTGTTAGAGCTAAAATTAGCATGTTTAAAGTGATTTTCATGCTTCCAGGGGCCCAAAACACAAGATTCATGGAATGGTTAAAAGTGCATGAAAATGGCCAATTTACTCACTCTGAGTTCTCAAAAAGGGTTTCTTCACCCCGGGAAGTTAATTAAATACCATTTGGAGGCATTTAATGTTCGAGCAAAAACGGCTGATTTTCGACAAAAGAGATAACACCCCCCCCATTACGTCATGCTTCAGAAATGTGGAAAATGGTCCGTTTTCAAATGTTTTATTTTTGAACGTCAGTTCACATTTGTAGGTGGATCATCAGTGTTAGAGCTAAAATTAGCATGTTTAAAGTGATTTTCATGCTTCCAGGGGCTCGGGAAGTGAAATAAATACCATTTGGAGGCATTTAATGTTCGAGCAAAAACGGCTGATTTTCGACAAAGGAGATAACACCCCCCCATTACGTCATGCTTCAGAAATGTGGAAAATGGTCCGTTTTCAAATGTTTTATTTTTGAACGTCAGTTCACATTTGTAGGTGGATCATCAGTGTTAGAGCTAAAATTAGCATGTTTAAAGTGATTTTCATGCTTCCAGGGGCTCGGGAAGTGAAATAAATACCATTTGGAGACATTTAATGTTCGAGCAAAAACGGCTGATTTTCGACAAAAGAGATAACACCCCCCCATTACGTCATGCTTCAGAAATGTGGAAAATGGTCCGTTTTCAAATGTTTTATTTTTGAACGTCAGTTCACATTTGTAGGTGGATCATCAGTGTTAGAGCTAAAATTAGCATGTTTGAAGTGATTTTCATGCTTCCAGGGGCCCAAAACACAAGATTTATGGAATGGTTAAAAGTGCATGAAAATGGCCAATTTACTCACTCTGAGTTCTCAAAAAGGGTTTCTTCACCCCGGGAAGTGAAATAAATACCATTTGGAGGCATTTAATGTTCGAGCAAAAACGGCTGATTTTTGACAAAAGAGATAACACCCCCCCATTACGTCATGCTTCAGAAATGTGGAAAATGGTCCGTTTTCAAATGTTTTATTTTTGAACGTCAGTTCACATTTGTAGGTGGATCATCAGTGTTAGAGCTAAAATTAGCATGTTTAAAGTGATTTTCATGCTTCCAGGGACTCGGGAAGTTAATTAAATACCATTTGGAGGCATTTAATGTTCGAGCAAAAACGGCTGATTTTCGACAAAAGAGATAACACCCCCCCATTACGTCATGCTTCAGAAATGTGGAAAATGGTCCGTTTTCAAATGTTTTATTTTTGAACGTCAGTTCACATTTGTAGGTGGATCATCAGTGTTAGAGCTAAAATTAGCATGTTTAAAGTGATTTTCATGCTTCCAGGGGCTCGGGAAGTTAATTAAATACCATTTGGAGGCATTTAATGTTCGAGCAAAAACGGCTGATTTTCGACAAAAGAGATAACACCCCCCCATTACGTCATGCTTCAGAAATGTGGAAAATGGTCCGTTTTCAAATGTTTTATTTTTGAACGTCAGTTCACATTTGTAGGTGGATCATCAGTGTTAGAGCTAAAATTAGCATGTTTAAAGTGATTTTCATGCTTCCAGGGGCCCAAAACACAAGATTCATGGAATGGTTAAAAGTGCATGAAAATGGCCAATTTACTCACTCTGAGTTCTCAAAAAGGGTTTCTTCACCCCGGGAAGTTAATTAAATACCATTTGGAGGCATTTAATGTTCGAGCAAAAACGGCTGATTTTCGACAAAAGAGATAACACCCCCCATTACGTCATGCTTCAGAAATGTGGAAAATGGTCCGTTTTCAAATGTTTTATTTTTGAACGTCAGTTCACATTTGTAGGTGGATCATCAGTGTTAGAGCTAAAATTAGCATGTTTAAAGTGATTTTCATGCTTCCAGGGGCTCGGGAAGTTAATTAAATTCCATTTGGAGGCATTTAATGTTCGAGCAAAAACGGCTGATTTTCGACAAAAGAGATAACACCCCCCCATTACGTCATGCTTCAGAAATGTGGAAAATGGTCCGTTTTCAAATGTTTTATTTTTGAACGTCAGTTCACATTTGTAGGTGGATCATCAGTGTTAGAGCTAAAATTAGCATGTTTAAAGTGATTTTCATGCTTCCAGGGGCTCGGGAAGTTAAATAAATACCATTTGGAGGCATTTAATGTTCGAGCAAAAACGGCTGATTTTCGACAAAAGAGATAACACCCCCCCATTACGTCATGCTTCAGAAATGTGGAAAATGGTCCGTTTTCAAATGTTTTATTTTTGAACGTCAGTTCACATTTGTAGGTGGATCATCAGTGTTAGAGCTAAAATTAGCATGTTTAAAGTGATTTTCATGCTTCCAGGGGCTCGGGAAGTTAATTAAATACCATTCGGAGGCATTTAATGTTCGAGCAAAAACGGCTGATTTTCGACAAAAGAGATAACACCCCCCCCATTACGTCATGCTTCAGAAATGTGGAAAATGGTCCGTTTTCAAATGTTTTATTTTTGAACGTCAGTTCACATTTGTAGGTGGATCATCAGTGTTAGAGCTAAAATTAGCATGTTTAAAGTGATTTTCATGCTTCCAGGGGCCCAAAACACAAGATTTATGGAATGGTTAAAAGTGCATGAAAATGGCCAATTTACTCACTCTGAGTTCTCAAAAAGGGTTTCTTCACCCCGGGAAGTTAATTAAATACCATTTGGAGGCATTTAATGTTCGAGCAAAAACGGCTGATTTTCGACAAAAGAGATAACACCCCCCCATTACGTCATGCTTCAGAAATGTGGAAAATGGTCCGTTTTCAAATGTTTTATTTTTGAACGTCAGTTCACATTTGTAGGTGGATCATCAGTGTTAGAGCTAAAATTAGCATGTTTAAAGTGATTTTCATGCTTCCAGGGGCTCGGGAAGTTAATTAAATACCATTTGGAGGCATTTAATGTTCGAGCAAAAACGGCTGATTTTCGACAAAAGAGATAACACCCCCCCATTACGTCATGCTTCAGAAATGTGGAAAATGGTCCGTTTTCAAATGTTTTATTTTTGAACGTCAGTTCACATTTGTAGGTGGATCATCAGTGTTAGAGCTAAAATTAGCATGTTTAAAGTGATTTTCATGCTTCCAGGGGCTCGGGAAGTGAAATAAATACCATTTGGAGGCATTTAATGTTCGAGCAAAAACGGCTGATTTTCGACAAAAGAGATAACACCCCCCCATTACGTCATGCTTCAGAAATGTGGAAAATGGTCCGTTTTCAAATGTTTTATTTTTGAACGTCAGTTCCCATTTGTAGGTGGATCATCAGTGTTAGAGCTAAAATTAGCATGTTTAAAGTGATTTTCATGCTTCCAGGGGCCCAAAACACAAGATTTATGGAATGGTTAAAAGTGCATGAAAATGGCCAATTTACTCACTCTGAGTTCTCAAAAAGGGTTTCTTCACCCCGGGAAGTTAATTAAATACCATTTGGAGGCATTTAATGTTCAAGCAAAAACAGCTGATTTTCGACAAAAGAGATAACACCCCCCCATTACGTCATGCTTCAGAAATGTGGAAAATGGTCCGTTTTCAAATGTTTTATTTTTGAACGTCAGTTCACATTTGTAGGTGGATCATCAGTGTTAGAGCTAAAATTAGCATGTTTAAAGTGATTTTCATGCTTCCAGGGGCTCGGGAAGTTAATTAAATACCATTTGGAGGCATTTAATGTTCGAGCAAAAACGGCTGATTTTCGACAAAAGAGATAACACCCCCCCATTACGTCATGCTTCAGAAATGTGGAAAATGGTCCGTTTTCAAATGTTTTATTTTTGAACGTCAGTTCACATTTGTAGGTGGATCATCAGTGTTAGAGCTAAAATTAGCATG
Source organism: Lissotriton vulgaris (assembly GCF_964263255.1). Lineage (NCBI taxonomy): Eukaryota > Metazoa > Chordata > Amphibia > Caudata > Salamandridae > Lissotriton > Lissotriton vulgaris. The sequence continues at coordinate 173,784 of NW_028252542.1, read as the reverse complement.
TTTAAAGTGATTTTCATGCTTCCAGGGGCTCGGGAAGTGAAATAAATACCATTTGGAGGCATTTAATGTTCGAGCAAAAACGGCTGATTTTCGACAAAAGAGATAACACCCCCCCATTACGTCATGCTTCAGAAATGTGGAAAATGGTCCGTTTTCAAATGTTTTATTTTTGAACGTCAGTTCACATTTGTAGGTGGATCATCAGTGTTAGAGCTAAAATTAGCATGTTTAAAGTGATTTTCATGCTTCCAGGGGCTCGGGAAGTTAATTAAATACCATTTGGAGGCATTTAATGTTCGAGCAAAAACGGCTGATTTTCGACAAAAGAGATAACACCCCCCATCACGTCATGCTTCAGAAATGTGAAAAATGGTCCGTTTTCAAATGTTTTATTTTTGAACGTCAGTTCACATTTGTAGGTGGATCATCAGTGTTAGAGCTAAAATTAGCATGTTTAAAGTGATTTTCATGCTTCCAGGGGCTCGGGAAGTGAATTAAATACCATTTGGAGGCATTTAATGTTCGAGCAAAAACGGCTGATTTTCGACAAAAGAGATAACACCCCCCCATTACGTCATGCTTCAGAAATGTGGAAAATGGTCCGTTTTCAAATGTTTTATTTTTGAACGTCAGTTCACATTTGTAGGTGGATCATCAGTGTTAGAGCTAAAATTAGCATGTTTAAAGTGATTTTCATGCTTCCAGGGGCTCGGGAAGTTAATTAAATACCATTTGGAGGCATTTAATGTTCGAGCAAAAACGGCTGATTTTCGACAAAAGAGATAACACCCCCCCATTACGTCATGCTTCAGAAATGTGGAAAATGGTCCGTTTTCAAATGTTTTATTTTTGAACGTCAGTTCACATTTGTAGGTGGATCATCAGTGTTAGAGCTAAAATTAGCATGTTTAAAGTGATTTTCATGCTTCCAGGGGCTCGGGAAGTGAAATAAATACCATTTGGAGGCATTTAATGTTCGAGCAAAAACGGCTGATTTTCGACAAAAGAGATAACACCCCCCCATTACGTCATGCTTCAGAAATGTGGAAAATGGTCCGTTTTCAAATGTTTTATTTTTGAACGTCAGTTCCCATTTGTAGGTGGATCATCAGTGTTAGAGCTAAAATTAGCATGTTTAAAGTGATTTTCATGCTTCCAGGGGCCCAAAACACAAGATTTATGGAATGGTTAAAAATACATGAAAATGGCCAATTTACTCACTCTGAGCTCTCAAAAAGGGTTTCTTCACCCCGGGAAGTTAATTAAATACCATTTGGAGGCATTTAATGTTCAAGCAAAAACAGCTGATTTTCGACAAAAGAGATAACACCCCCCCCATTACGTCATGCTTCAGAAATGTGGAAAATGGTCCGTTTTCAAATGTTTTATTTTTGAACGTCAGTTCACATTTGTAGGTGGATCATCAGTGTTAGAGCTAAAATTAGCATGTTTAAAGTGATTTTCATGCTTCCAGGGGCTCGGGAAGTTAATTAAATACCATTTGGAGGCATTTAATGTTCGAGCAAAAACGGCTGATTTTCGACAAAAGAGATAACACCCCCCCATCACGTCATGCTTCAGAAATGTGGAAAATGGTCCGTTTTCAAATGTTTTATTTTTGAACGTCAGTTCACATTTGTAGGTGGATCATCAGTGTTAGAGCTAAAATTAGCATGTTTAAAGTGATTTTCATGCTTCCAGGGGCTCGGGAAGTGAATTAAATACCATTTGGAGGCATTTAATGTTCGAGCAAAAACAGCTGATTTTCGACAAAAGAGATAACACCCCCCCATTACGTCATGCTTCAGAAATGTGGAAAATGGTCCGTTTTCAAATGTTTTATTTTTGAACGTCAGTTCACATTTGTAGGTGGATCATCAGTGTTAGAGCTAAAATTAGCATGTTTAAAGTGATTTTCATGCTTCCAGGGGCTCGGGAAGTGAAATAAATACCATTTGGAGGCATTTAATGTTCGAGCAAAAACGGCTGATTTTCGACAAAAGAGATAACACCCCCCCATTACGTCATGCTTCAGAAATGTGGAAAATGGTCCGTTTTCAAATGTTTTATTTTTGAACGTCAGTTCCCATTTGTAGGTGGATCATCAGTGTTAGAGCTAAAATTAGCATGTTTAAAGTGATTTTCATGCTTCCAGGGGCCCAAAACACAAGATTTATGGAATGGTTAAAAGTGCATGAAAATGGCCAATTTACTCACTCTGAGTTCTCAAAAAGGGTTTCTTCACCCCGGGAAGTTAATTAAATACCATTTGGAGGCATTTAATGTTCAAGCAAAAACAGCTGATTTTCGACAAAAGAGATAACACCCCCCCATTACGTCATGCTTCAGAAATGTGGAAAATGGTCCGTTTTCAAATGTTTTATTTTTGAACGTCAGTTCACATTTGTAGGTGGATCATCAGTGTTAGAGCTAAAATTAGCATGTTTAAAGTGATTTTCATGCTTCCAGGGACTCGGGAAGTTAATTAAATACCATTTGGAGGCATTTAATGTTCGAGCAAAAACGGCTGATTTTCGACAAAAGAGATAACACCCCCCCATTACGTCATGCTTCAGAAATGTGGAAAATGGTCCGTTTTCAAATGTTTTATTTTTGAACGTCAGTTCACATTTGTAGGTGGATCATCAGTGTTAGAGCTAAAATTAGCATGTTTAAAGTGATTTTCATGCTTCCAGGGGCTCGGGAAGTGAAATAAATACCATTTGGAGGCATTTAATGTTCGAGCAAAAACGGCTGATTTTCGACAAAAGAGATAACACCCCCCCATTACGTCATGCTTCAGAAATGTGGAAAATGGTCCATTTTCAAATGTTTTATTTTTGAACGTCAGTTCACATTTGTAGGTGGATCATCAGTGTTAGAGCTAAAATTAGCATGTTTAAAGTGATTTTCATGCTTCCAGGGGCCCAAAACACAAGATTTATGGAATGGTTAAAAGTGCATGAAAATGGCCAATTTACTCACTCTGAGTTCTCAAAAAGGGTTTCTTCACCCCGGGAAGTTAATTAAATACCATTTGGAGGCATTTAATGTTCGAGCAAAAACGGCTGATTTTCGACAAAAGAGATAACACCCCCCCATTACGTCATGCTTCAGAAATGTGGAAAATGGTCCGTTTTCAAATGTTTTATTTTTGAACGTCAGTTCACATTTGTAGGTGGATCATCAGTGTTAGAGCTAAAATTAGCATGTTTAAAGTGATTTTCATGCTTCCAGGGGCTCGGGAAGTTAATTAAATACCATTTGGAGGCATTTAATGTTCGAGCAAAAACGGCTGATTTTCGACAAAAGAGATAACACCCCCCCCATTACGTCATGCTTCAGAAATGTGGAAAATGGTCCGTTTTCAAATGTTTTATTTTTGAACGTCAGTTCACATTTGTAGGTGGATCATCAGTGTTAGAGCTAAAATTAGCATGTTTAAAGTGATTTTCATGCTTCCAGGGACTCGGGAAGTTAATTAAATACCATTTGGAGGCATTTAATGTTCGAGCAAAAACGGCTGATTTTCGACAAAAGAGATAACATCCCCCCATTACGTCATGCTTCAGAAATGTGGAAAATGGTCCGTTTTCAAATGTTTTATTTTTGAACGTCAGTTCACATTTGTAGGTGGATCATCAGTGTTAGAGCTAAAATTAGCATGTTTAAAGTGATTTTCATGCTTCCAGGGGCTCGGGAAGTGAAATAAATACCATTTGGAGGCATTTAATGTTCGAGCAAAAACGGCTGATTTTCGACAAAAGAGATAACACCCCCCCATTACGTCATGCTTCAGAAATGTGGAAAATGTTCCATTTTCAAATGTTTTATTTTTGAACGTCAGTTCACATTTGTAGGTGGATCATCAGTGTTAGAGCTAAAATTAGCATGTTTAAAGTGATTTTCATGCTTCCAGGGGCTCGGGAAGTTAATTAAATACCATTTGGAGGCATTTAATGTTCGAGCAAAAACGGCTGATTTTCGACAAAAGAGATAACACCCCCCCATTACGTCATGCTTCAGAAATGTGGAAAATGGTCCGTTTTCAAATGTTTTATTTTTGAACGTCAGTTCACATTTGTAGGTGGATCATCAGTGTTAGAGCTAAAATTAGCATGTTTAAAGTGATTTTCATGCTTCCAGGGGCCCAAAACACAAGATTTATGGAATGGTTAAAAGTGCATGAAAATGGCCAATTTACTCACTCTGAGTTCTCAAAAAGGGTTTCTTCACCCCGGGAAGTTAATTAAATACCATTTGGAGGCATTTAATGTTCGAGCAAAAACGGCTGATTTTCGACAAAAGAGATAACACCCCCCCATTACGTCATGCTTCAGAAATGTGGAAAATGGTCCGTTTTCAAATGTTTTATTTTTGAACGTCAGTTCACATTTGTAGGTGGATCATCAGTGTTAGAGCTAAAATTAGCATGTTTAAAGTGATTTTCATGCTTCCAGGGGCTCGGGAAGTTAATTAAATACCATTTGGAGGCATTTAATGTTCGAGCAAAAACGGCTGATTTTCGACAAAAGAGATAACACCCCCCCATTACGTCATGCTTCAGAAATGTGGAAAATGGTCCGTTTTCAAATGTTTTATTTTTGAACGTCAGTTCACATTTGTAGGTGGATCATCAGTGTTAGAGCTAAAATTAGCATGTTTAAAGTGATTTTCATGCTTCCAGGGGCTCGGGAAGTTAAATAAATACCATTTGGAGGCATTTAATGTTCGAGCAAAAACGGCTGATTTTCGACAAAAGAGATAACACCCCCCCATTACATCATGCTTCAGAAATGTGGAAAATGGTCCGTTTTCAAATGTTTTATTTTTGAACGTCAGTTCACATTTGTAGGTGGATCATCAGTGTTAGAGCTAAAATTAGCATGTTTAAAGTGATTTTCATGCTTCCAGGGGCTCGGGAAGTTAATTAAATACCATTCGGAGGCATTTAATGTTCGAGCAAAAACGGCTGATTTTCGACAAAAGAGATAACACCCCCCCATTACGTCATGCTTCAGAAATGTGGAAAATGGTCCGTTTTCAAATGTTTTATTTTTGAACGTCAGTTCACATTTGTAGGTGGATCATCAGTGTTAGAGCTAAAATTAGCATGTTTAAAGTGATTTTCATGCTTCCAGGGGCCCAAAACACAAGATTTATGGAATGGTTAAAAGTGCATGAAAATGGCCAATTTACTCACTCTGAGTTCTCAAAAAGGGTTTCTTCACCCCGGGAAGTTAATTAAATACCATTTGGAGGCATTTAATGTTCGAGCAAAAACGGCTGATTTTCGACAAAAGAGATAACACCCCCCCATTACGTCATGCTTCAGAAATGTGGAAAATGGTCCGTTTTCAAATGTTTTATTTTTGAACGTCAGTTCACATTTGTAGGTGGATCATCAGTGTTAGAGCTAAAATTAGCATGTTTAAAGTGATTTTCATGCTTCCAGGGGCTCGGGAAGTTAATTAAATACCATTTGGAGGCATTTAATGTTCGAGCAAAAACGGCTGATTTTCGACAAAAGAGATAACACCCCCCCATTACGTCATGCTTCAGAAATGTGGAAAATGGTCCGTTTTCAAATGTTTTATTTTTGAACGTCAGTTCACATTTGTAGGTGGATCATCAGTGTTAGAGCTAAAATTAGCATGTTTAAAGTGATTTTCATGCTTCCAGGGGCTCGGGAAGTGAAATAAATACCATTTGGAGGCATTTAATGTTCGAGCAAAAACGGCTGATTTTCGACAAAAGAGATAACACCCCCCCATTACGTCATGCTTCAGAAATGTGGAAAATGGTCCGTTTTCAAATGTTTTATTTTTGAACGTCAGTTCCCATTTGTAGGTGGATCATCAGTGTTAGAGCTAAAATTAGCATGTTTAAAGTGATTTTCATGCTTCCAGGGGCCCAAAACACAAGATTTATGGAATGGTTAAAAGTGCATGAAAATGGCCAATTTACTCACTCTGAGTTCTCAAAAAGGGTTTCTTCACCCCGGGAAGTTAATTAAATACCATTTGGAGGCATTTAATGTTCAAGCAAAAACAGCTGATTTTCGACAAAAGAGATAACACCCCCCCATTACGTCATGCTTCAGAAATGTGGAAAATGGTCCGTTTTCAAATGTTTTATTTTTGAACGTCAGTTCACATTTGTAGGTGGATCATCAGTGTTAGAGCTAAAATTAGCATGTTTAAAGTGATTTTCATGCTTCCAGGGGCTCGGGAAGTTAATTAAATACCATTTGGAGGCATTTAATGTTCGAGCAAAAACGGCTGATTTTCGACAAAAGAGATAACACCCCCCCATTACGTCATGCTTCAGAAATGTGGAAAATGGTCCGTTTTCAAATGTTTTATTTTTGAACGTCAGTTCACATTTGTAGGTGGATCATCAGTGTTAGAGCTAAAATTAGCATGTTTAAAGTGATTTTCATGCTTCCAGGGGCTCGGGAAGTGAAATAAATACCATTTGGAGGCATTTAATGTTCGAGCAAAAACGGCTGTTTTTCGACAAAAGAGATAACACCCCCCCATTACGTCATGCTTCAGAAATGTGGAAAATGGTCCGTTTTCAAATGTTTTATTTTTGAACGTCAGTTCACATTTGTAGGTGGATCATCAGTGTTAGAGCTAAAATTAGCATGTTTAAAGTGATTTTCATGCTTCCAGGGGCTCGGGAAGTTAATTAAATACCATTTGGAGGCATTTAATGTTCGAGCAAAAACGGCTGATTTTCGACAAAAGAGATAACACCCCCCATCACGTCATGCTTCAGAAATGTGGAAAATGGTCCGTTTTCAAATGTTTTATTTTTGAACGTCAGTTCACATTTGTAGGTGGATCATCAGTGTTAGAGCTAAAATTAGCATGTTTAAAGTGATTTTCATGCTTCCAGGGGCTCGGGAAGTGAATTAAATACCATTTGGAGGCATTTAATGTTCGAGCAAAAACGGCTGATTTTCGACAAAAGAGATAACACCCCCCCATTACGTCATGCTTCAGAAATGTGGAAAATGGTCCGTTTTCAAATGTTTTATTTTTGAACGTCAGTTCACATTTGTAGGTGGATCATCAGTGTTAGAGCTAAAATTAGCATGTTTAAAGTGATTTTCATGCTTCCAGGGGCTCGGGAAGTAAAATAAATACCATTTGGAGGCATTTAATGTTCGAGCAAAAACGGCTGATTTTCGACAAAAGAGATAACACCCCCCCATTACGTCATGCTTCAGAAATGTGGAAAATGGTCCGTTTTCAAATGTTTTATTTTTGAACGTCAGTTCCCATTTGTAGGTGGATCATCAGTGTTAGAGCTAAAATTAGCATGTTTAAAGTGATTTTCATGCTTCCAGGGGCCCAAAACACAAGATTTATGGAATGGTTAAAAATGCATGAAAATGGCCAATTTACTCACTCTGAGTTCTCAAAAAGGGTTTCTTCACCCCGGGAAGTTAATTAAATACCATTTGGAGGCATTTAATGTTCAAGCAAAAACAGCTGATTTTCGACAAAAGAGATAACACCCCCCCATTACGTCATGCTTCAGAAATGTGGAAAATGGTCCGTTTTCAAATGTTTTATTTTTGAACGTCAGTTCACATTTGTAGGTGGATCATCAGTGTTAGAGCTAAAATTAGCATGTTTAAAGTGATTTTCATGCTTCCAGGGGCTCGGGAAGTTAATTAAATACCATTTGGAGGCATTTAATGTTCGAGCAAAAACGGCTGATTTTCGACAAAAGAGATAACACCCCCCCATCACGTCATGCTTCAGAAATGTGGAAAATGGTCCGTTTTCAAATGTTTTATTTTTGAACGTCAGTTCACATTTGTAGGTGGATCATCAGTGTTAGAGCTAAAATTAGCATGTTTAAAGTGATTTTCATGCTTCCAGGGGCTCGGGAAGTGAATTAAATACCATTTGGAGGCATTTAATGTTCGAGCAAAAACAGCTGATTTTCGACAAAAGAGATAACACCCCCCCATTACGTCATGCTTCAGAAATGTGGAAAATGGTCCGTTTTCAAATGTTTTATTTTTGAACGTCAGTTCACATTTGTAGGTGGATCATCAGTGTTAGAGCTAAAATTAGCATGTTTAAAGTGATTTTCATGCTTCCAGGGGCTCGGGAAGTAAAATAAATACCATTTGGAGGCATTTAATGTTCGAGCAAAAACGGCTGATTTTCGACAAAAGAGATAACACCCCCCCATTACGTCATGCTTCAGAAATGTGGAAAATGGTCCGTTTTCAAATGTTTTATTTTTGAACGTCAGTTCCCATTTGTAGGTGGATCATCAGTGTTAGAGCTAAAATTAGCATGTTTAAAGTGATTTTCATGCTTCCAGGGGCCCAAAACACAAGATTTATGGAATGGTTAAAAGTGCATGAAAATGGCCAATTTACTCACTCTGAGTTCTCAAAAAGGGTTTCTTCACCCCGGGAAGTTAATTAAATACCATTTGGAGGCATTTAATGTTCAAGCAAAAACAGCTGATTTTCGACAAAAGAGATAACACCCCCCCATTACGTCATGCTTCAGAAATGTGGAAAATGGTCCGTTTTCAAATGTTTTATTTTTGAACGTCAGTTCACATTTGTAGGTGGATCATCAGTGTTAGAGCTAAAATTAGCATGTTTAAAGTGATTTTCATGCTTCCAGGGACTCGGGAAGTTAATTAAATACCATTTGGAGGCATTTAATGTTCGAGCAAAAACGGCTGATTTTCGACAAAAGAGATAACACCCCCCCATTACGTCATGCTTCAGAAATGTGGAAAATGGTCCGTTTTCAAATGTTTTATTTTTGAACGTCAGTTCACATTTGTAGGTGGATCATCAGTGTTAGAGCTAAAATTAGCATGTTTAAAGTGATTTTCATGCTTCCAGGGGCTCGGGAAGTGAAATAAATACCATTTGGAGGCATTTAATGTTCGAGCAAAAACGGCTGATTTTCGACAAAAGAGATAACACCCCCCCATTACGTCATGCTTCAGAAATGTGGAAAATGGTCAGTTTTCAAATGTTTTATTTTTGAACGTCAGTTCACATTTGTAGGTGGATCATCAGTGTTAGAGCTAAAATTAGCATGTTTAAAGTGATTTTCATGCTTCCAGGGGCCCAAAACACAAGATTTATGGAATGGTTAAAAGTGCATGAAAATGGCCTATTTACTCACTCTGAGTTCTCAAAAAGGGTTTCTTCACCCCGGGAAGTTAATTAAATACCATTTGGAGGCATTTAATGTTCGAGCAAAAACGGCTGATTTTCGACAAAAGAGATAACACCCCCCCATTACGTCATGCTTCAGAAATGTGGAAAATGGTCCGTTTTCAAATGTTTTATTTTTGAACGTCAGTTCACATTTGTAGGTGGATCATCAGTGTTAGAGCTAAAATTAGCATGTTTAAAGTGATTTTCATGCTTCCAGGGGCTCGGGAAGTTAATTAAATACCATTTGGAGGCATTTAATGTTCGAGCAAAAACGGCTGATTTTCGACAAAAGAGATAACACCCCCCCATTACGTCATGCTTCAGAAATGTGGAAAATGGTCCGTTTTCAAATGTTTTATTTTTGAACGTCAGTTCACATTTGTAGGTGGATCATCAGTGTTAGAGCTAAAATTAGCATGTTTAAAGTGATTTTCATGCTTCCAGGGGCTCGGGAAGTGAAATAAATACCATTTGGAGGCATTTAATGTTCGAGCAAAAACGGCTGATTTTCGACAAAAGAGATAACACCCCCCCATTACGTCATGCTTCAGAAATGTGGAAAATGGTCCGTTTTCAAATGTTTTATTTTTGAACGTCAGTTCCCATTTGTAGGTGGATCATCAGTGTTAGAGCTAAAATTAGCATGTTTAAAGTGATTTTCATGCTTCCAGGGGCCCAAAACACAAGATTTATGGAATGGTTAAAAGTGCATGAAAATGGCCAATTTACTCACTCTGAGTTCTCAAAAAGGGTTTTTTCACCCCGGGAAGTTAATTAAATACCATTTGGAGGCATTTAATGTTCAAGCAAAAACAGCTGATTTTCGACAAAAGAGATAACACCCCCCCATTACGTCATGCTTCAGAAATGTGGAAAATGGTCCGTTTTCAAATGTTTTATTTTTGAACGTCAGTTCACATTTGTAGGTGGATCATCAGTGTTAGAGCTAAAATTAGCATGTTTAAAGTGATTTTCATGCTTCCAGGGGCTCGGGAAGTTAATTAAATACCATTTGGTGTCATTTAATGTTCGAGCAAAAACGGCTGATTTTCGACAAAAGAGATAACACCCCCCCATTACGTCATGCTTCAGAAATGTGGAAAATGGTCCGTTTTCAAATGTTTTATTTTTGAACGTCAGTTCACATTTGTAGGTGGATCATCAGTGTTAGAGCTAAAATTAGCATGTTTAAAGTGATTTTCATGCTTCCAGGGGCTCGGGAAGTGAAATAAATACCATTTGGAGGCATTTAATGTTCGAGCAAAAACGGCTGATTTTCGACAAAAGAGATAACACCCCCCCATTACGTCATGCTTCAGAAATGTGGAAAATGGTCCGTTTTCAAATGTTTTATTTTTGAACGTCAGTTCACATTTGTAGGTGGATCATCAGTGTTAGAGCTAAAATTAGCATGTTTAAAGTGATTTTCATGCTTCCAGGGGCTCGGGAAGTGAAATAAATACCATTTGGAGGCATTTAATGTTCGAGCAAAAACGGCTGATTTTCGACAAAAGAGATAACACCCCCCCATTACGTCATGCTTCAGAAATGTGGAAAATGGTCCGTTTTCAAATGTTTTATTTTTGAACGTCAGTTCACATTTGTAGGTGGATCATCAGTGTTAGAGCTAAAATTAGCATGTTTAAAGTGATTTTCATGCTTCCAGGGGCTCGGGAAGTGAAATAAATACCATTTGGAGGCATTTAATGTTCGAGCAAAAACGGCTGATTTTCGACAAAAGAGATAACACCCCCCCATTACGTCATGCTTCAGAAATGTGGAAAATGGTCCGTTTTCAAATGTTTTATTTTTGAACGTCAGTTCACATTTGTAGGTGGATCATCAGTGTTAGAGCTAAAATTAGCATGTTTAAAGTGATTTTCATGCTTCCAGGGGCTCGGGAAGTGAAATAAATACCATTTGGAGGCATTTAATGTTCGAGCAAAAACGGCTGATTTTCGACAAAAGAGATAACACCCCCCCATTACGTCATGCTTCAGAAATGTGGAAAATGGTCCGTTTTCAAATGTTTTATTTTTGAACGTCAGTTCCCATTTGTAGGTGGATCATCAGTGTTAGAGCTAAAATTAGCATGTTTAAAGTGATTTTCATGCTTCCAGGGGCCCAAAACACAAGATTTATGGAATGGTTAAAAGTGCATGAAAATGGCCAATTTACTCACTCTGAGTTCTCAAAAAGGGTTTCTTCACCCCGGGAAGTTAATTAAATACCATTTGGAGGCATTTAATGTTCAAGCAAAAACAGCTGATTTTCGACAAAAGAGATAACACCCCCCCATTACGTCATGCTTCAGAAATGTGGAAAATGGTCCGTTTTCAAATGTTTTATTTTTGAACGTCAGTTCACATTTGTAGGTGGATCATCAGTGTTAGAGCTAAAATTAGCATGTTTAAAGTGATTTTCATGCTTCCAGGGACTCGGGAAGTTAATTAAATACCATTTGGAGGCATTTAATGTTCGAGCAAAAACGGCTGATTTTCGACAAAAGAGATAACACCCCCCCATTACGTCATGCTTCAGAAATGTGGAAAATGGTCCGTTTTCAAATGTTTTATTTTTGAACGTCAGTTCACATTTGTAGGTGGATCATCAGTGTTAGAGCTAAAATTAGCATGTTTAAAGTGATTTTCATGCTTCCAGGGGCTCGGGAAGTGAAATAAATACCATTTGGAGGCATTTAATGTTCGAGCAAAAACGGCTGATTTTCGACAAAAGAGATAACACCCCCCCATTACGTCATGCTTCAGAAATGTGGAAAATGGTCCGTTTTCAAATGTTTTATTTTTGAACGTCAGTTCACATTTGTAGGTGGATCATCAGTGTTAGAGCTAAAATTAGCATGTTTAAAGTGATTTTCATGCTTCCAGGGGCCCAAAACACAAGATTTATGGAATGGTTAAAAGTGCATGAAAATGGCCTATTTACTCACTCTGAGTTCTCAAAAAGGGTTTCTTCACCCCGGGAAGTTAATTAAATACCATTTGGAGGCATTTAATGTTCGAGCAAAAACGGCTGATTTTCGACAAAAGAGATAACACCCCCCCATTACGTCATGCTTCAGAAATGTGGAAAATGATCCGTTTTCAAATGTTTTATTTTTGAACGTCAGTTCACATTTGTAGGTGGATCATCAGTGTTAGAGCTAAAATTAGCATGTTTAAAGTGATTTTCATGCTTCCAGGGGCTCGGGAAGTTAATTAAATACCATTTGGAGGCATTTAATGTTCGAGCAAAAACGGCTGATTTTCGACAAAAGAGATAACACCCCCCCATTACGTCATGCTTCAGAAATGTGGAAAATGGTCCGTTTTCAAATGTTTTATTTTTGAACGTCAGTTCACATTTGTAGGTGGATCATCAGTGTTAGAGCTAAAATTAGCATGTTTAAAGTGATTTTCATGCTTCCAGGGGCTCGGGAAGTGAAATAAATACCATTTGGAGGCATTTAATGTTCGAGCAAAAACGGCTGATTTTCGACAAAAGAGATAACACCCCCCCATTACGTCATGCTTCAGAAATGTGGAAAATGGTCCGTTTTCAAATGTTTTATTTTTGAACGTCAGTTCCCATTTGTAGGTGGATCATCAGTGTTAGAGCTAAAATTAGCATGTTTAAAGTGATTTTCATGCTTCCAGGGGCCCAAAACACAAGATTTATGGAATGGTTAAAAGTGCATGAAAATGGCCAATTTACTCACTCTGAGTTCTCAAAAAGGGTTTTTTCACCCCGGGAAGTTAATTAAATACCATTTGGAGGCATTTAATGTTCAAGCAAAAACAGCTGATTTTCGACAAAAGAGATAACACCCCCCCATTACGTCATGCTTCAGAAATGTGGAAAATGGTCCGTTTTCAAATGTTTTATTTTTGAACGTCAGTTCACATTTGTAGGTGGATCATCAGTGTTAGAGCTAAAATTAGCATGTTTAAAGTGATTTTCATGCTTCCAGGGGCTCGGGAAGTTAATTAAATACCATTTGGTGTCATTTAATGTTCGAGCAAAAACGGCTGATTTTCGACAAAAGAGATAACACCCCCCATTACGTCATGCTTCAGAAATGTGGAAAATGGTCCGTTTTCAAATGTTTTATTTTTGAACGTCAGTTCACATTTGTAGGTGGATCATCAGTGTTAGAGCTAAAATTAGCATGTTTAAAGTGATTTTCATGCTTCCAGGGGCTCGGGAAGTGAAATAAATACCATTTGGAGGCATTTAATGTTCGAGCAAAAACGGCTGATTTTCGACAAAAGAGATAACACCCCCCCATTACGTCATGCTTCAGAAATGTGGAAAATGGTCCGTTTTCAAATGTTTTATTTTTGAACGTCAGTTCACATTTGTAGGTGGATCATCAGTGTTAGAGCTAAAATTAGCATGTTTAAAGTGATTTTCATGCTTCCAGGGGCCCAAAACACAAGATTTATGGAATGGTTAAAAGTGCATGAAAATGGCCAATTTACTCACTCTGAGTTCTCAAAAAGGGTTTCTTCACCCCGGGAAGTTAATTAAATACCATTTGGAGGCATTTAATGTTCGAGCAAAAACGGCTGATTTTCGACAAAAGAGATAACACCCCCCCATTACGTCATGCTTCAGAAATGTGGAAAATGGTCCGTTTTCAAATGTTTTATTTTTGAACGTCAGTTCACATTTGTAGGTGGATCATCAGTGTAAGAGCTAAAATTAGCATGTTTAAAGTGATTTTCATGCTTCCAGGGGCTCGGGAAGTTAATTAAATACCATTTGGAGGCATTTAATGTTCGAGCAAAAACGGCTGATTTTCGACAAAAGAGATAACACCCCCCCATTACGTCATGCTTCAGAAATGTGGAAAATGGTCCGTTTTCAAATGTTTTATTTTTGAACGTCAGTTCACATTTGTAGGTGGATCATCAGTGTTAGAGCTAAAATTAGCATGTTTAAAGTGATTTTCATGCTTCCAGGGGCTCGGGAAGTTAATTAAATACCATTTGGAGGCATTTAATGTTCAAGCAAAAACGGCTGATTTTCGACAAAAGAGATAACACCCCCCCATTACGTCATGCTTCAGAAATGTGGAAAATGGTCCGTTTTCAAATGTTTTATTTTTGAACGTCAGTTCACATTTGTAGGTGGATCATCAGTGTTAGAGCTAAAATTAGCATGTTTAAAGTGATTTTCATGCTTCCAGGGGCTCGGGAAGTGAAATAAATACCATTTGGAGGCATTTAATGTTCGAGCAAAAACGGCTGATTTTCGACAAAAGAGATAACACCCCCCCATTACGTCATGCTTCAGAAATGTGGAAAATGGTCCGTTTGCAAATGTTTTATTTTTGAACGTCAGTTCACATTTGTAGGTGGATCATCAGTGTTAGAGCTAAAATTAGCATGTTTAAAGTGATTTTCATGCTTCCAGGGGCTCGGGAAGTGAAATAAATACCATTTGGAGGCATTTAATGTTTGAGCAAAAACGGCTGATTTTCGACAAAAGAGATAACACCCCCCCATTACGTCATGCTTCAGAAATGTGGAAAATGGTCCGTTTTCAAATGTTTTATTTTTGAACGTCAGTTCACATTTGTAGGTGGATCATCAGTGTTAGAGCTAAAATTAGCATGTTTAAAGTGATTTTCATGCTTCCAGGGGTTCGGGAAGTGAAATAAATACCATTTGGAGGCATTTAATGTTCGAGCAAAAACGGCTGATTTTCGACAAAAGAGATAACACCCCCCCATTACGTCATGCTTCAGAAATGTGGAAAATGGTCCGTTTTCAAATGTTTTATTTTTGAACGTCAGTTCACATTTGTAGGTGGATCATCAGTGTTAGAGCTAAAATTAGCATGTTTAAAGTGATTTTCATGCTTCCAGGGGCCCAAAACACAAGATTTATGGAATGGTTAAAAGTGCATGAAAATGGCCAATTTACTCACTCTGAGTTCTCAAAAAGGGTTTCTTCACCCCGGGAAGTTAATTAAATACCATTTGGAGGCATTTAATGTTCGAGCAAAAACGGCTGATTTTCGACAAAAGATATAACACGCCCTCATTACGTCATGCTTCAGAAATGTGGAAAATGGTCCGTTTTCAAATGTTTTATTTTTGAACGTCAGTTCACATTTGTAGGTGGATCATCAGTGTTAGAGCTAAAATTAGCATGTTTAAAGTGATTTTCATGCTTCCAGGGGCTCGGGAAGTTAAATAAATACCATTTGGAGGCATTTAATGTTCGAGCAAAAACGGCTGATTTTCGACAAAAGAGATAACACCCCCCCCATTACGTCATGCTTCAGAAATGTGGAAAATGGTCCGTTTTCAAATGTTTTATTTTTGAACGTCAGTTCACATTTGTAGGTGGATCATCAGTGTTAGAGCTAAAATTAGCATGTTTAAAGTGATTTTCATGCTTCCAGGGGCCCAAAACACAAGATTTATGGAATGGTTAAAAGTGCATGAAAATGGCCAATTTACTCACTCTGAGTTCTCAAAAAGGGTTTCTTCACCCCGGGAAGTTAATTAAATACCATTTGGAGGCATTTAATGTTCGAGCAAAAACGGCTGATTTTCGACAAAAGAGATAACACCCCCCCATTACGTCATGCTTCAGAAATGTGGAAAATGGTCCGTTTTCAAATGTTTTATTTTTGAACGTCAGTTCACATTTGTAGGTGGATCATCAGTGTTAGAGCTAAAATTAGCATGTTTAAAGTGATTTTCATGCTTCCAGGGGCTCGGGAAGTTAATTAAATACCATTTGGAGGCATTTAATGTTCGAGCAAAAACGGCTGATTTTCGACAAAAGAGATAACACCCCCCCATTACGTCATGCTTCAGAAATGTGGAAAATGGTCCGTTTTCAAATGTTTTATTTTTGAACGTCAGTTCACATTTGTAGGTGGATCATCAGTGTTAGAGCTAAAATTAGCATGTTTAAAGTGATTTTCATGCTTCCAGGGGCTCGGGAAGTGAAATAAATACCATTTGGAGGCATTTAATGTTCGAGCAAAAACGGCTGATTTTCGACAAAAGAGATAACACCCCCCCATTACGTCATGCTTCAGAAATGTGAAAAATGGTCCGTTTTCAAATGTTTTATTTTTGAACGTCAGTTCACATTTGTAGGTGGATCATCAGTGTTAGAGCTAAAATTAGCATGTTTAAAGTGATTTTCATGCTTCCAGGGGCCCAAAACACAAGATTTATGGAATGGTTAAAAGTGCATGAAAATGGCCAATTTACTCACTCTGAGTTCTCAAAAAGGGTTTCTTCACCCCGGGAAGTTAATTAAATACCATTTGGAGGCATTTAATGTTCGAGCAAAAACGGCTGATTTTCGACAAAAGATATAACACGCCCTCATTACGTCATGCTTCAGAAATGTGGAAAATGGTCCGTTTTCAAATGTTTTATTTTTGAACGTCAGTTCACATTTGTAGGTGGATCATCAGTGTTAGAGCTAAAATTAGCATGTTTAAAGTGATTTTCATGCTTCCAGGGGCTCGGGAAGTTAAATAAATACCATTTGGAGGCATTTAATGTTCGAGCAAAAACGGCTGATTTTCGACAAAAGAGATAACACCCCCCCATTACGTCATGCTTCAGAAATGTGGAAAATGGTCCGTTTTCAAATGTTTTATTTTTGAACGTCAGTTCACATTTGTAGGTGGATCATCAGTGTTAGAGCTAAAATTAGCATGTTTAAAGTGATTTTCAAGCTTCCAGGGGCTCGGGAAGTTAATTAAATACCATTCGGAGGCATTTAATGTTCGAGCAAAAACGGCTGATTTTCGACAAAAGAGATAACACCCCCCCCATTACGTCATGCTTCAGAAATGTGGAAAATGGTCCGTTTTCAAATGTTTTATTTTTGAACGTCAGTTCACATTTGTAGGTGGATCATCAGTGTTAGAGCTAAAATTAGCATGTTTAAAGTGATTTTCATGCTTCCAGGGGCCCAAAACACAAGATTTATGGAATGGTTAAAAGTGCATGAAAATGGCCAATTTACTCACTCTGAGTTCTCAAAAAGGGTTTCTTCACCCCGGGAAGTTAATTAAATACCATTTGGAGGCATTTAATGTTCGAGCAAAAACGGCTGATTTTCGACAAAAGAGATAACACCCCCCCATTACGTCATGCTTCAGAAATGTGGAAAATGGTCCGTTTTCAAATGTTTTATTTTTGAACGTCAGTTCACATTTGTAGGTGGATCATCAGTGTTAGAGCTAAAATTAGCATGTTTAAAGTGATTTTCATGCTTCCAGGGGCTCGGGAAGTTAATTAAATACCATTTGGAGGCATTTAATGTTCGAGCAAAAACGGCTGATTTTCGACAAAAGAGATAACACCCCCCCATTACGTCATGCTTCAGAAATGTGGAAAATGGTCCGTTTTCAAATGTTTTATTTTTGAACGTCAGTTCACATTTGTAGGTGGATCATCAGTGTTAGAGCTAAAATTAGCATGTTTAAAGTGATTTTCATGCTTCCAGGGGCTCGGGAAGTGAAATAAATACCATTTGGAGGCATTTAATGTTCGAGCAAAAACGGCTGATTTTCGACAAAAGAGATAACACCCCCCCATTACGTCATGCTTCAGAAATGTGGAAAATGGTCCGTTTTCAAATGTTTTATTTTTGAACGTCAGTTCCCATTTGTAGGTGGATCATCAGTGTTAGAGCTAAAATTAGCATGTTTAAAGTGATTTTCATGCTTCCAGGGGCCCAAAACACAAGATTTATGGAATGGTTAAAAGTGCATGAAAATGGCCAATTTACTCACTCTGAGTTCTCAAAAAGGGTTTCTTCACCCCGGGAAGATAATTTAATACCATTTGGAGGCATTTAATGTTCAAGCAAAAACAGCTGATTTTCGACAAAAGAGATAACACCCCCCCATTACGTCATGCTTCAGAAATGTGGAAAATGGTCCGTTTTCAAATGTTTTATTTTTGAACGTCAGTTCACATTTGTAGGTGGATCATCAGTGTTAGAGCTAAAATTAGCATGTTTAAAGTGATTTTCATGCTTCCAGGGGCTCGGGAAGTTAATTAAATACCATTTGGAGGCATTTAATGTTCGAGCAAAAACGGCTGATTTTCGACAAAAGAGATAACACCCCCCCATTACGTCATGCTTCAGAAATGTGGAAAATGGTCCGTTTTCAAATGTTTTATTTTTGAACGTCAGTTCACATTTGTAGGTGGATCATCAGTGTTAGAGCTAAAATTAGCATGTTTAAAGTGATTTTCATGCTTCCAGGGGCTCGGGAAGTGAAATAAATACCATTTGGAGGCATTTAATGTTCGAGCAAAAACGGCTGATTTTCGACAAAAGAGATAACACCCCCCCATTACGTCATGCTTCAGAAATGTGGAAAATGGTCCGTTTTCAAATGTTTTATTTTTGAACGTCAGTTCACATTTGTAGGTGGATCATCAGTGTTAGAGCTAAAATTAGCATGTTTAAAGTGATTTTCATGCTTCCAGGGGCTCGGGAAGTTAATTAAATACCATTTGGAGGCATTTAATGTTCGAGCAAAAACGGCTGATTTTCGACAAAAGAGATAACACCCCCCATCACGTCATGCTTCAGAAATGTGGAAAATGGTCCGTTTTCAAATGTTTTATTTTTGAACGTCAGTTCACATTTGTAGGTGGATCATCAGTGTTAGAGCTAAAATTAGCATGTTTAAAGTGATTTTCATGCTTCCAGGGGCTCGGGAAGTGAATTAAATACCATTTGGAGGCATTTAATGTTCGAGCAAAAACGGCTGATTTTCGACAAAAGAGATAACACCCCCCCATTACGTCATGCTTCAGAAATGTGGAAAATGGTCCGTTTTCAAATGTTTTATTTTTGAACGTCAGTTCACATTTGTAGGTGGATCATCAGTGTTAGAGCTAAAATTAGCATGTTTAAAGTGATTTTCATGCTTCCAGGGGCTCGGGAAGTGAAATAAATACCATTTGGAGGCATTTAATGTTCGAGCAAAAACGGCTGATTTTCGACAAAAGAGATAACACCCCCCCATTACGTCATGCTTCAGAAATGTGGAAAATGGTCCGTTTTCAAATGTTTTATTTTTGAACGTCAGTTCCCATTTGTAGGTGGATCATCAGTGTTAGAGCTAAAATTAGCATGTTTAAAGTGATTTTCATGCTTCCAGGGGCCCAAAACACAAGATTTATGGAATGGTTAAAAATGCATGAAAATGGCCAATTTACTCACTCTGAGTTCTCAAAAAGGGTTTCTTCACCCCGGGAAGTTAATTAAATACCATTTGGAGGCATTTAATGTTCAAGCAAAAACAGCTGATTTTCGACAAAAGAGATAACACCCCCCCATTACGTCATGCTTCAGAAATGTGGAAAATGGTCCGTTTTCAAATGTTTTATTTTTGAACGTCAGTTCACATTTGTAGGTGGATCATCAGTGTTAGAGCTAAAATTAGCATGTTTAAAGTGATTTTCATGCTTCCAGGGGCTCGGGAAGTTATTTAAATACCATTTGGAGGCATTTAATGTTCGAGCAAAAACGGCTGATTTTCGACAAAAGAGATAACACCCCCCCATCACGTCATGCTTCAGAAATGTGGAAAATGGTCCGTTTTCAAATGTTTTATTTTTGAACGTCAGTTCACATTTGTAGGTGGATCATCAGTGTTAGAGCTAAAATTAGCATGTTTAAAGTGATTTTCATGCTTCCAGGGGCTCGGGAAGTGAATTAAATACCATTTGGAGGCATTTAATGTTCGAGCAAAAACAGCTGATTTTCGACAAAAGAGATAACACCCCCCCATTACGTCATGCTTCAGAAATGTGGAAAATGGTCCGTTTTCAAATGTTTTATTTTTGAACGTCAGTTCACATTTGTAGGTGGATCATCAGTGTTAGAGCTAAAATTAGCATGTTTAAAGTGATTTTCATGCTTCCAGGGGCTCGGGAAGTGAAATAAATACCATTTGGAGGCATTTAATGTTCGAGCAAAAACGGCTGATTTTCGACAAAAGAGATAACACCCCCCCATTACGTCATGCTTCAGAAATGTGGAAAATGGTCCGTTTTCAAATGTTTTATTTTTGAACGTCAGTTCCCATTTGTAGGTGGATCATCAGTGTTAGAGCTAAAATTAGCATGTTTAAAGTGATTTTCATGCTTCCAGGGGCCCAAAACACAAGATTTATGGAATGGTTAAAAGTGCATGAAAATGGCCAATTTACTCACTCTGAGTTCTCAAAAAGGGTTTCTTCACCCCGGGAAGTTAATTAAATACCATTTGGAGGCATTTAATGTTCGAGCAAAAACGGCTGATTTTCGACAAAAGAGATAACACCCCCCCATTACGTCATGCTTCAGAAATGTGGAAAATGGTCCGTTTTCAAATGTTTTATTTTTGAACGTCAGTTCACATTTGTAGGTGGATCATCAGTGTTAGAGCTAAAATTAGCATGTTTAAAGTGATTTTCATGCTTCCAGGGGCTCGGGAAGTTAATTAAATACCATTTGGAGGCATTTAATGTTCGAGCAAAAACGGCTGATTTTCGACAAAAGAGATAACACCCCCCCATTACGTCATGCTTCAGAAATGTGGAAAATGGTCCGTTTTCAAATGTTTTATTTTTGAACGTCAGTTCACATTTGTAGGTGGATCATCAGTGTTAGAGCTAAAATTAGCATGTTTAAAGTGATTTTCATGCTTCCAGGGGCTCGGGAAGTGAAATAAATACCATTTGGAGGCATTTAATGTTCGAGCAAAAACGGCTGATTTTCGACAAAAGAGATAACACCCCCCCATTACGTCATGCTTCAGAAATGTGGAAAATGGTCCGTTTTCAAATGTTTTATTTTTGAACGTCAGTTCCCATTTGTAGGTGGATCATCAGTGTTAGAGCTAAAATTAGCATGTTTAAAGTGATTTTCATGCTTCCAGGGGCCCAAAACACAAGATTTATGGAATGGTTAAAAGTGCATGAAAATGGCCAATTTACTCACTCTGAGTTCTCAAAAAGGGTTTCTTCAGCCCGGGAAGTTAATTAAATACCATTTGGAGGCATTTAATGTTCAAGCAAAAACAGCTGATTTTCGACAAAAGAGATAACACCCCCCCATTACGTCATGCTTCAGAAATGTGGAAAATGGTCCGTTTTCAAATGTTTTATTTTTGAACGTCAGTTCACATTTGTAGGTGGATCATCAGTGTTAGAGCTAAAATTAGCATGTTTAAAGTGATTTTCATGCTTCCAGGGGCTCGGGAAGTTAATTAAATACCATTTGGAGGCATTTAATGTTCGAGCAAAAACGGCTGATTTTCGACAAAAGAGATAACACCCCCCCATTACGTCATGCTTCAGAAATGTGGAAAATGGTCCGTTTTCAAATGTTTTATTTTTGAACGTCAGTTCACATTTGTAGGTGGATCATCAGTGTTAGAGCTAAAATTAGCATGTTTAAAGTGATTTTCATGCTTCCAGGGGCTCGGGAAGTGAAATAAATACCATTTGGAGGCATTTAATGTTCGAGCAAAAACGGCTGATTTTCGACAAAAGAGATAACACCCCCCCATTACGTCATGCTTCAGAAATGTGGAAAATGGTCCGTTTTCAAATGTTTTATTTTTGAACGTCAGTTCACATTTGTAGGTGGATCATCAGTGTTAGAGCTAAAATTAGCATGTTTAAAGTGATTTTCATGCTTCCAGGGGCTCGGGAAGTTAATTAAATACCATTTGGAGGCATTTAATGTTCGAGCAAAAACGGCTGATTTTCGACAAAAGAGATAACACCCCCCATCACGTCATGCTTCAGAAATGTGGAAAATGGTCCGTTTTCAAATGTTTTATTTTTGAACGTCAGTTCACATTTGTAGGTGGATCATCAGTGTTAGAGCTAAAATTAGCATGTTTAAAGTGATTTTCATGCTTCCAGGGGCTCGGGAAGTGAATTAAATACCATTTGGAGGCATTTAATGTTCGAGCAAAAACGGCTGATTTTCGACAAAAGAGATAACACCCCCCCATTACGTCATGCTTCAGAAATGTGGAAAATGGTCCGTTTTCAAATGTTTTATTTTTGAACGTCAGTTCACATTTGTAGGTGGATCATCAGTGTTAGAGCTAAAATTAGCATGTTTAAAGTGATTTTCATGCTTCCAGGGGCTCGGGAAGTTAATTAAATACCATTTGGAGGCATTTAATGTTCGAGCAAAAACGGCTGATTTTCGACAAAAGAGATAACACCCCCCCATTACGTCATGCTTCAGAAATGTGGAAAATGGTCCGTTTTCAAATGTTTTATTTTTGAACGTCAGTTCACATTTGTAGGTGGATCATCAGTGTTAGAGCTAAAATTAGCATGTTTAAAGTGATTTTCATGCTTCCAGGGGCTCGGGAAGTGAAATAAATACCATTTGGAGGCATTTAATGTTCGAGCAAAAACGGCTGATTTTCGACAAAAGAGATAACACCCCCCCATTATGTCATGCTTCAGAAATGTGGAAAATGGTCCGTTTTCAAATGTTTTATTTTTGAACGTCAGTTCCCATTTGTAGGTGGATCATCAGTGTTAGAGCTAAAATTAGCATGTTTAAAGTGATTTTCATGCTTCCAGGGGCCCAAAACACAAGATTTATGGAATGGTTAAAAATGCATGAAAATGGCCAATTTACTCACTCTGAGTTCTCAAAAAGGGTTTCTTCACCCCGGGAAGTTAATTAAATACCATTTGGAGGCATTTAATGTTCAAGCAAAAACAGCTGATTTTCGACAAAAGAGATAACACCCCCCCATTACGTCATGCTTCAGAAATGTGGAAAATGGTCCGTTTTCAAATGTTTTATTTTTGAACGTCAGTTCACATTTGTAGGTGGATCATCAGTGTTAGAGCTAAAATTAGCATGTTTAAAGTGATTTTCATGCTTCCAGGGGCTCGGGAAGTTAATTAAATACCATTTGGAGGCATTTAATGTTCGAGCAAAAACGGCTGATTTTCGACAAAAGAGATAACACCCCCCCATCACGTCATGCTTCAGAAATGTGGAAAATGGTCCGTTTTCAAATGTTTTATTTTTGAACGTCAGTTCACATTTGTAGGTGGATCATCAGTGTTAGAGCTAAAATTAGCATGTTTAAAGTGATTTTCATGCTTCCAGGGGCTCGGGAAGTGAATTAAATACCATTTGGAGGCATTTAATGTTCGAGCAAAAACAGCTGATTTTCGACAAAAGAGATAACACCCCCCCATTACGTCATGCTTCAGAAATGTGGAAAATGGTCCGTTTTCAAATGTTTTATTTTTGAACGTCAGTTCACATTTGTAGGTGGATCATCAGTGTTAGAGCTAAAATTAGCAT
Source organism: Lissotriton vulgaris (assembly GCF_964263255.1). Lineage (NCBI taxonomy): Eukaryota > Metazoa > Chordata > Amphibia > Caudata > Salamandridae > Lissotriton > Lissotriton vulgaris. Next base: position 150,220 of record NW_028252542.1, on the reverse strand, counting down.
GTTTAAAGTGATTTTCATGCTTCCAGGGGCTCGGGAAGTGAAATAAATACCATTTGGAGGCATTTAATGTTCGAGCAAAAACGGCTGATTTTCGACAAAAGAGATAACACCCCCCCATTACGTCATGCTTCAGAAATGTGGAAAATGGTCCGTTTTCAAATGTTTTATTTTTGAACGTCAGTTCCCATTTGTAGGTGGATCATCAGTGTTAGAGCTAAAATTAGCATGTTTAAAGTGATTTTCATGCTTCCAGGGGCCCAAAACACAAGATTTATGGAATGGTTAAAAGTGCATGAAAATGGCCAATTTACTCACTCTGAGTTCTCAAAAAGGGTTTCTTCACCCCGGGAAGTTAATTAAATACCATTTGGAGGCATTTAATGTTCAAGCAAAAACAGCTGATTTTCGACAAAAGAGATAACACCCCCCCATTACGTCATGCTTCAGAAATGTGGAAAATGGTCCGTTTTCAAATGTTTTATTTTTGAACGTCAGTTCACATTTGTAGGTGGATCATCAGTGTTAGAGCTAAAATTAGCATGTTTAAAGTGATTTTCATGCTTCCAGGGACTCGGGAAGTTAATTAAATACCATTTGGAGGCATTTAATGTTCGAGCAAAAACGGCTGATTTTCGACAAAAAAGATAACACCCCCCCATTACGTCATGCTTCAGAAATGTGGAAAATGGTCCGTTTTCAAATGTTTTATTTTTGAACGTCAGTTCACATTTGTAGGTGGATCATCAGTGTTAGAGCTAAAATTAGCATGTTTAAAGTGATTTTCATGCTTCCAGGGGCTCGGGAAGTGAAATAAATACCATTTGGAGGCATTTAATGTTCGAGCAAAAACGGCTGATTTTCGACAAAAGAGATAACACCCCCCCATTACGTCATGCTTCAGAAATGTGGAAAATGGTCCGTTTTCAAATGTTTTATTTTTGAACGTCAGTTCACATTTGTAGGTGGATCATCAGTGTTAGAGCTAAAATTAGCATGTTTAAAGTGATTTTCATGCTTCCAGGGGCTCGGGAAGTTAATTAAATACCATTTGGAGGCATTTAATGTTCGAGCAAAAACGGCTGATTTTCGACAAAAGAGATAACACCCCCCCATTACGTCATGCTTCAGAAATGTGGAAAATGGTCCGTTTTCAAATGTTTTATTTTTGAACGTCAGTTCACATTTGTAGGTGGATCATCAGTGTTAGAGCTAAAATTAGCATGTTTAAAGTGATTTTCATGCTTCCAGGGGCCCAAAACACAAGATTTATGGAATGGTTAAAAGTGCATGAAAATGGCCAATTTACTCACTCTGAGTTCTCAAAAAGGGTTTCTTCACCCCGGGAAGTTAATTAAATACCATTTGGAGGCATTTAATGTTCGAGCAAAAACGGCTGATTTTCGACAAAAGAGATAACACCCCCCCATTACGTCATGCTTCAGAAATGTGGAAAATGGTCCGTTTTCAAATGTTTTATTTTTGAACGTCAGTTCACATTTGTAGGTGGATCATCAGTGTTAGAGCTAAAATTAGCATGTTTAAAGTGATTTTCATGCTTCCAGGGGCTCGGGAAGTTAATTAAATACCATTTGGAGGCATTTAATGTTCGAGCAAAAACGGCTGATTTTCGACAAAAGAGATAACACCCCCCCATTACGTCATGCTTCAGAAATGTGGAAAATGGTCCGTTTTCAAATGTTTTATTTTTGAACGTCAGTTCACATTTGTAGGTGGATCATCAGTGTTAGAGCTAAAATTAGCATGTTTAAAGTGATTTTCATGCTTCCAGGGGCTCGGGAAGTTAAATAAATACCATTTGGAGGCATTTAATGTTCGAGCAAAAACGGCTGATTTTCAAAAAAGAGATAACACCCCCCCATTACGTCATGCTTCAGAAATGTGGAAAATGGTCCGTTTTCAAATGTTTTATTTTTGAACGTCAGTTCACATTTGTAGGTGGATCATCAGTGTTAGAGCTAAAATTGGCATGTTTAAAGTGATTTTCATGCTTCCAGGGGCTCGGGAAGTTAATTAAATACCATTCGGAGGCATTTAATGTTCGAGCAAAAACGGCTGATTTTCGACAAAAGAGATAACACCCCCCCATTACGTCATGCTTCAGAAATGTGGAAAATGGTCCGTTTTCAAATGTTTTATTTTTGAACGTCAGTTCACATTTGTAGGTGGATCATCAGTGTTAGAGCTAAAATTAGCATGTTTAAAGTGATTTTCATGCTTCCAGGGGCCCAAAACACAAGATTTATGGAATGGTTAAAAGTGCATGAAAATGGCCAATTTACTCACTCTGAGTTCTCAAAAAGGGTTTCTTCACCCCGGGAAGTTAATTAAATACCATTTGGAGGCATTTAATGTTCGAGCAAAAACGGCTGATTTTCGACAAAAGAGATAACACTCCCCCATTACGTCATGCTTCAGAAATGTGGAAAATGGTCCGTTTTCAAATGTTTTATTTTTGAACGTCAGTTCACATTTGTAGGTGGATCATCAGTGTTAGAGCTAAAATTAGCATGTTTAAAGTGATTTTCATGCTTCCAGGGGCTCGGGAAGTTAATTAAATACCATTTGGAGGCATTTAATGTTCGAGCAAAAACGGCTGATTTTCGACAAAAGAGATAACACCCCCCCATTACGTCATGCTTCAGAAATGTGGAAAATGGTCCGTTTTCAAATGTTTTATTTTTGAACGTCAGTTCACATTTGTAGGTGGATCATCAGTGTTAGAGCTAAAATTAGCATGTTTAAAGTGATTTTCATGCTTCCAGGGGCTCGGGAAGTGAAATAAATACCATTTGGAGGCATTTAATGTTCGAGCAAAAACGGCTGATTTTCGACAAAAGAGATAACACCCCCCCATTACGTCATGCTTCAGAAATGTGGAAAATGGTCCGTTTTCAAATGTTTTATTTTTGAACGTCAGTTCCCATTTGTAGGTGGATCATCAGTGTTAGAGCTAAAATTAGCATGTTTAAAGTGATTTTCATGCTTCCAGGGGCCCAAAACACAAGATTTATGGAATGGTTAAAAGTGCATGAAAATGGCCAATTTACTCACTCTGAGTTCTCAAAAAGGGTTTCTTCACCCCGGGAAGTTAATTAAATACCATTTGGAGGCATTTAATGTTCAAGCAAAAACAGCTGATTTTCGACAAAAGAGATAACACCCCCCCATTACGTCATGCTTCAGAAATGTGGAAAATGGTCCGTTTTCAAATGTTTTATTTTTGAACGTCAGTTCACATTTGTAGGTGGATCATCAGTGTTAGAGCTAAAATTAGCATGTTTAAAGTGATTTTCATGCTTCCAGGGGCTCGGGAAGTTAATTAAATACCATTTGGAGGCATTTAATGTTCGAGCAAAAACGGCTGATTTTCGACAAAAGAGATAACACCCCCCCATTACGTCATGCTTCAGAAATGTGGAAAATGGTCCGTTTTCAAATGTTTTATTTTTGAACGTCAGTTCACATTTGTAGGTGGATCATCAGTGTTAGAGCTAAAATTAGCATGTTTAAAGTGATTTTCATGCTTCCAGGGGCTCGGGAAGTGAAATAAATACCATTTGGAGGCATTTAATGTTCGAGCAAAAACGGCTGATTTTCGACAAAAGAGATAACACCCCCCCATTACGTCATGCTTCAGAAATGTGGAAAATGGTCCGTTTTCAAATGTTTTATTTTTGAACGTCAGTTCACATTTGTAGGTGGATCATCAGTGTTAGAGCTAAAATTAGCATGTTTAAAGTGATTTTCATGCTTCCAGGGGCTCGGGAAGTTAATTAAATACCATTTGGAGGCATTTAATGTTCGAGCAAAAACGGCTGATTTTCGACAAAAGAGATAACACCCCCCATCACGTCATGCTTCAGAAATGTGGAAAATGGTCCGTTTTCAAATGTTTTATTTTTGAACGTCAGTTCACATTTGTAGGTGGATCATCAGTGTTAGAGCTAAAATTAGCATGTTTAAAGTGATTTTCATGCTTCCAGGGGCTCGGGAAGTGAATTAAATACCATTTGGAGGCATTTAATGTTCGAGCAAAAACGGCTGATTTTCGACAAAAGAGATAACACCCCCCCATTACGTCATGCTTCAGAAATGTGGATAATGGTCCGTTTTCAAATGTTTTATTTTTGAACGTCAGTTCACATTTGTAGGTGGATCATCAGTGTTAGAGCTAAAATTAGCATGTTTAAAGTGATTTTCATGCTTCCAGGGGCTCGGGAAGTTAATTAAATACCATTTGGAGGCATTTAATGTTCGAGCAAAAACGGCTGATTTTCGACAAAAGAGATAACACCCCCCCATTACGTCATGCTTCAGAAATGTGGAAAATGGTCCGTTTTCAAATGTTTTATTTTTGAACGTCAGTTCACATTTGTAGGTGGATCATCAGTGTTAGAGCTAAAATTAGCATGTTTAAAGTGATTTTCATGCTTCCAGGGGCTCGGGAAGTTAATTAAATACCATTTGGAGGCATTTAATGTTCGAGCAAAAACGGCTGATTTTCGACAAAAGAGATAACACCCCCCCATCACGTCATGCTTCAGAAATGTGGAAAATGGTCCGTTTTCAAATGTTTTATTTTTGAACGTCAGTTCACATTTGTAGGTGGATCATCAGTGTTAGAGCTAAAATTAGCATGTTTAAAGTGATTTTCATGCTTCCAGGGGCTCGGGAAGTGAAATAAATACCATTTGGAGGCATTTAATGTTCGAGCAAAAACGGCTGATTTTCGACAAAAGAGATAACACCCCCCCATTACGTCATGCTTCAGAAATGTGGAAAATGGTCCGTTTTCAAATGTTTTATTTTTGAACGTCAGTTCCCATTTGTAGGTGGATCATCAGTGTTAGAGCTAAAATTAGCATGTTTAAAGTGATTTTCATGCTTCCAGGGGCCCAAAACACAAGATTTATGGAATGGTTAAAAATGCATGAAAATGGCCAATTTACTCACTCTGAGTTCTCAAAAAGGGTTTCTTCACCCCGGGAAGTTAATTAAATACCATTTGGAGGCATTTAATGTTCAAGCAAAAACAGCTGATTTTCGACAAAAGAGATAACACCCCCCCATTACGTCATGCTTCAGAAATGTGGAAAATGGTCCGTTTTCAAATGTTTTATTTTTGAACGTCAGTTCACATTTGTAGGTGGATCATCAGTGTTAGAGCTAAAATTAGCATGTTTAAAGTGATTTTCATGCTTCCAGGGGCTCGGGAAGTTAATTAAATACCATTTGGAGGCATTTAATGTTCGAGCAAAAACGGCTGATTTTCGACAAAAGAGATAACACCCCCCCATCACGTCATGCTTCAGAAATGTGGAAAATGGTCCGTTTTCAAATGTTTTATTTTTGAACGTCAGTTCACATTTGTAGGTGGATCATCAGTGTTAGAGCTAAAATTAGCATGTTTAAAGTGATTTTCATGCTTCCAGGGGCTCGGGAAGTGAATTAAATACCATTTGGAGGCATTTAATGTTCGAGCAAAAACAGCTGATTTTCGACAAAAGAGATAACACCCCCCCATTACGTCATGCTTCAGAAATGTGGAAAATGGTCCGTTTTCAAATGTTTTATTTTTGAACGTCAGTTCACATTTGTAGGTGGATCATCAGTGTTAGAGCTAAAATTAGCATGTTTAAAGTGATTTTCATGCTTCCAGGGGCTCGGGAAGTGAAATAAATACCATTTGGAGGCATTTAATGTTCGAGCAAAAACGGCTGATTTTCGACAAAAGAGATAACACCCCCCCATTACGTCATGCTTCAGAAATGTGGAAAATGGTCCGTTTTCAAATGTTTTATTTTTGAACGTCAGTTCCCATTTGTAGGTGGATCATCAGTGTTAGAGCTAAAATTAGCATGTTTAAAGTGATTTTCATGCTTCCAGGGGCCCAAAACACAAGATTTATGGAATGGTTAAAAGTGCATGAAAATGGCCAATTTACTCACTCTGAGTTCTCAAAAAGGGTTTCTTCACCCCGGGAAGTTAATTAAATACCATTTGGAGGCATTTAATGTTCAAGCAAAAACAGCTGATTTTCGACAAAAGAGATAACACCCCCCCATTACGTCATGCTTCAGAAATGTGGAAAATGGTCCGTTTTCAAATGTTTTATTTTTGAACGTCAGTTCACATTTGTAGGTGGATCATCAGTGTTAGAGCTAAAATTAGCATGTTTAAAGTGATTTTCATGCTTCCAGGGACTCGGGAAGTTAATTAAATACCATTTGGAGGCATTTAATGTTCGAGCAAAAACGGCTGATTTTCGACAAAAAAGATAACACCCCCCCATTACGTCATGCTTCAGAAATGTGGAAAATGGTCCGTTTTCAAATGTTTTATTTTTGAACGTCAGTTCACATTTGTAGGTGGATCATCAGTGTTAGAGCTAAAATTAGCATGTTTAAAGTGATTTTCATGCTTCCAGGGGCTCGGGAAGTGAAATAAATACCATTTGGAGGCATTTAATGTTCGAGCAAAAACGGCTGATTTTCGACAAAAGAGATAACACCCCCCCATTACGTCATGCTTCAGAAATGTGGAAAATGGTCCGTTTTCAAATGTTTTATTTTTGAACGTCAGTTCACATTTGTAGGTGGATCATCAGTGTTAGAGCTAAAATTAGCATGTTTAAAGTGATTTTCATGCTTCCAGGGGCTCGGGAAGTTAATTAAATACCATTTGGAGGCATTTAATGTTCGAGCAAAAACGGCTGATTTTCGACAAAAGAGATAACACCCCCCCATTACGTCATGCTTCAGAAATGTGGAAAATGGTCCGTTTTCAAATGTTTTATTTTTGAACGTCAGTTCACATTTGTAGGTGGATCATCAGTGTTAGAGCTAAAATTAGCATGTTTAAAGTGATTTTCATGCTTCCAGGGGCCCAAAACACAAGATTTATGGAATGGTTAAAAGTGCATGAAAATGGCCAATTTACTCACTCTGAGTTCTCAAAAAGGGTTTCTTCACCCCGGGAAGTTAATTAAATACCATTTGGAGGCATTTAATGTTCGAGCAAAAACGGCTGATTTTCGACAAAAGAGATAACACCCCCCCATTACGTCATGCTTCAGAAATGTGGAAAATGGTCCGTTTTCAAATGTTTTATTTTTGAACGTCAGTTCACATTTGTAGGTGGATCATCAGTGTTAGAGCTAAAATTAGCATGTTTAAAGTGATTTTCATGCTTCCAGGGGCTCGGGAAGTTAATTAAATACCATTTGGAGGCATTTAATGTTCGAGCAAAAACGGCTGATTTTCGACAAAAGAGATAACACCCCCCCATTACGTCATGCTTCAGAAATGTGGAAAATGGTCCGTTTTCAAATGTTTTATTTTTGAACGTCAGTTCACATTTGTAGGTGGATCATCAGTGTTAGAGCTAAAATTAGCATGTTTAAAGTGATTTTCATGCTTCCAGGGGCTCGGGAAGTTAAATAAATACCATTTGGAGGCATTTAATGTTCGAGCAAAAACGGCTGATTTTCGACAAAAGAGATAACACCCCCCCATTACGTCATGCTTCAGAAATGTGGAAAATGGTCCGTTTTCAAATGTTTTATTTTTGAACGTCAGTTCACATTTGTAGGTGGATCATCAGTGTTAGAGCTAAAATTGGCATGTTTAAAGTGATTTTCATGCTTCCAGGGGCTCGGGAAGTTAATTAAATACCATTCGGAGGCATTTAATGTTCGAGCAAAAACGGCTGATTTTCGACAAAAGAGATAACACCCCCCCATTACGTCATGCTTCAGAAATGTGGAAAATGGTCCGTTTTCAAATGTTTTATTTTTGAACGTCAGTTCACATTTGTAGGTGGATCATCAGTGTTAGAGCTAAAATTAGCATGTTTAAAGTGATTTTCATGCTTCCAGGGGCCCAAAACACAAGATTTATGGAATGGTTAAAAGTGCATGAAAATGGCCAATTTACTCACTCTGAGTTCTCAAAAAGGGTTTCTTCACCCCGGGAAGTTAATTAAATACCATTTGGAGGCATTTAATGTTCGAGCAAAAACGGCTGATTTTCGACAAAAGAGATAACACTCCCCCATTACGTCATGCTTCAGAAATGTGGAAAATGGTCCGTTTTCAAATGTTTTATTTTTGAACGTCAGTTCACATTTGTAGGTGGATCATCAGTGTTAGAGCTAAAATTAGCATGTTTAAAGTGATTTTCATGCTTCCAGGGGCTCGGGAAGTTAATTAAATACCATTTGGAGGCATTTAATGTTCGAGCAAAAACGGCTGATTTTCGACAAAAGAGATAACACCCCCCCATTACGTCATGCTTCAGAAATGTGGAAAATGGTCCGTTTTCAAATGTTTTATTTTTGAACGTCAGTTCACATTTGTAGGTGGATCATCAGTGTTAGAGCTAAAATTAGCATGTTTAAAGTGATTTTCATGCTTCCAGGGGCTCGGGAAGTGAAATAAATACCATTTGGAGGCATTTAATGTTCGAGCAAAAACGGCTGATTTTCGACAAAAGAGATAACACCCCCCCATTACGTCATGCTTCAGAAATGTGGAAAATGGTCCGTTTTCAAATGTTTTATTTTTGAACGTCAGTTCCCATTTGTAGGTGGATCATCAGTGTTAGAGCTAAAATTAGCATGTTTAAAGTGATTTTCATGCTTCCAGGGGCCCAAAACACAAGATTTATGGAATGGTTAAAAGTGCATGAAAATGGCCAATTTACTCACTCTGAGTTCTCAAAAAGGGTTTCTTCACCCCGGGAAGTTAATTAAATACCATTTGGAGGCATTTAATGTTCAAGCAAAAACAGCTGATTTTCGACAAAAGAGATAACACCCCCCCATTACGTCATGCTTCAGAAATGTGGAAAATGGTCCGTTTTCAAATGTTTTATTTTTGAACGTCAGTTCACATTTGTAGGTGGATCATCAGTGTTAGAGCTAAAATTAGCATGTTTAAAGTGATTTTCATGCTTCCAGGGGCTCGGGAAGTTAATTAAATACCATTTGGAGGCATTTAATGTTCGAGCAAAAACGGCTGATTTTCGACAAAAGAGATAACACCCCCCCATTACGTCATGCTTCAGAAATGTGGAAAATGGTCCGTTTTCAAATGTTTTATTTTTGAACGTCAGTTCACATTTGTAGGTGGATCATCAGTGTTAGAGCTAAAATTAGCATGTTTAAAGTGATTTTCATGCTTCCAGGGGCTCGGGAAGTGAAATAAATACCATTTGGAGGCATTTAATGTTCGAGCAAAAACGGCTGATTTTCGACAAAAGAGATAACACCCCCCCATTACGTCATGCTTCAGAAATGTGGAAAATGGTCCGTTTTCAAATGTTTTATTTTTGAACGTCAGTTCACATTTGTAGGTGGATCATCAGTGTTAGAGCTAAAATTAGCATGTTTAAAGTGATTTTCATGCTTCCAGGGGCTCGGGAAGTTAATTAAATACCATTTGGAGGCATTTAATGTTCGAGCAAAAACGGCTGATTTTCGACAAAAGAGATAACACCCCCCATCACGTCATGCTTCAGAAATGTGGAAAATGGTCCGTTTTCAAATGTTTTATTTTTGAACGTCAGTTCACATTTGTAGGTGGATCATCAGTGTTAGAGCTAAAATTAGCATGTTTAAAGTGATTTTCATGCTTCCAGGGGCTCGGGAAGTGAATTAAATACCATTTGGAGGCATTTAATGTTCGAGCAAAAACGGCTGATTTTCGACAAAAGAGATAACACCCCCCCATTACGTCATGCTTCAGAAATGTGGATAATGGTCCGTTTTCAAATGTTTTATTTTTGAACGTCAGTTCACATTTGTAGGTGGATCATCAGTGTTAGAGCTAAAATTAGCATGTTTAAAGTGATTTTCATGCTTCCAGGGGCTCGGGAAGTTAATTAAATACCATTTGGAGGCATTTAATGTTCGAGCAAAAACGGCTGATTTTCGACAAAAGAGATAACACCCCCCCATTACGTCATGCTTCAGAAATGTGGAAAATGGTCCGTTTTCAAATGTTTTATTTTTGAACGTCAGTTCACATTTGTAGGTGGATCATCAGTGTTAGAGCTAAAATTAGCATGTTTAAAGTGATTTTCATGCTTCCAGGGGCTCGGGAAGTTAATTAAATACCATTTGGAGGCATTTAATGTTCGAGCAAAAACGGCTGATTTTCGACAAAAGAGATAACACCCCCCCATCACGTCATGCTTCAGAAATGTGGAAAATGGTCCGTTTTCAAATGTTTTATTTTTGAACGTCAGTTCACATTTGTAGGTGGATCATCAGTGTTAGAGCTAAAATTAGCATGTTTAAAGTGATTTTCATGCTTCCAGGGGCTCGGGAAGTGAATTAAATACCATTTGGAGGCATTTAATGTTCGAGCAAAAACGGCTGATTTTCGACAAAAGAGATAACACCCCCCCATTACGTCATGCTTCAGAAATGTGGAAAATGGTCCGTTTTCAAATGTTTTATTTTTGAACGTCAGTTCCCATTTGTAGGTGGATCATCAGTGTTAGAGCTAAAATTAGCATGTTTAAAGTGATTTTCATGCTTCCAGGGGCCCAAAACACAAGATTTATGGAATGGTTAAAAGTGCATGAAAATGGCCAATTTACTCACTCTGAGTTCTCAAAAAGGGTTTCTTCACCCCGGGAAGTTAATTAAATACCATTTGGAGGCATTTAATGTTCAAGCAAAAACAGCTGATTTTCGACAAAAGAGATAACACCCCCCCATTACGTCATGCTTCAGAAATGTGGAAAATGGTCCGTTTTCAAATGTTTTATTTTTGAACGTCAGTTCACATTTGTAGGTGGATCATCAGTGTTAGAGCTAAAATTAGCATGTTTAAAGTGATTTTCATGCTTCCAGGGACTCGGGAAGTTAATTAAATATCATTTGGAGGCATTTAATGTTCGAGCAAAAACGGCTGATTTTCGACAAAAGAGATAACACCCCCCCATTACGTCATGCTTCAGAAATGTGGAAAATGGTCCGTTTTCAAATGTTTTATTTTTGAACGTCAGTTCACATTTGTAGGTGGATCATCAGTGTTAGAGCTAAAATTAGCATGTTTAAAGTGATTTTCATGCTTCCAGGGGCTCGGGAAGTGAAATAAATACCATTTGGAGGCATTTAATGTTCGAGCAAAAACGGCTGATTTTCGACAAAAGAGATAACACCCCCCCATTACGTCATGCTTCAGAAATGTGGAAAATGGTCCGTTTTCAAATGTTTTATTTTTGAACGTCAGTTCACATTTGTAGGTGGATCATCAGTGTTAGAGCTAAAATTAGCATGTTTAAAGTGATTTTCATGCTTCCAGGGGCCCAAAACACAAGATTTATGGAATGGTTAAAAGTGCATGAAAATGGCCTATTTACTCACTCTGAGTTCTCAAAAAGGGTTTCTTCACCCCGGGAAGTTAATTAAATACCATTTGGAGGCATTTAATGTTCGAGCAAAAACGGCTGATTTTCGACAAAAGAGATAACACCCCCCCATTACGTCATGCTTCAGAAATGTGGAAAATGGTCCGTTTTCAAATGTTTTATTTTTGAACGTCAGTTCACATTTGTAGGTGGATCATCAGTGTTAGAGCTAAAATTAGCATGTTTAAAGTGATTTTCATGCTTCCAGGGGCTCGGGAAGTTAATTAAATACCATTTGGAGGCATTTAATGTTCGAGCAAAAACGGCTGATTTTCGACAAAAGAGATAACACCCCCCCATTACGTCATGCTTCAGAAATGTGGAAAATGGTCCGTTTTCAAATGTTTTATTTTTGAACGTCAGTTCACATTTGTAGGTGGATCATCAGTGTTAGAGCTAAAATTAGCATGTTTAAAGTGATTTTCATGCTTCCAGGGGCTCGGGAAGTGAAATAAATACCATTTGGAGGCATTTAATGTTCGAGCAAAAACGGCTGATTTTCGACAAAAGAGATAACACCCCCCCATTACGTCATGCTTCAGAAATGTGGAAAATGGTCCGTTTTCAAATGTTTTATTTTTGAACGTCAGTTCCCATTTGTAGGTGGATCATCAGTGTTAGAGCTAAAATTAGCATGTTTAAAGTGATTTTCATGCTTCCAGGGGCTCGGGAAGTGAAATAAATACCATTTGGAGGCATTTAATGTTCGAGCAAAAACGGCTGATTTTCGACAAAAGAGATAACACCCCCCCCATTACGTCATGCTTCAGAAATGTGGAAAATGGTCCGTTTTCAAATGTTTTATTTTTGAACGTCAGTTCACATTTGTAGGTGGATCATCAGTGTTAGAGCTAAAATTAGCATGTTTAAAGTGATTTTCATGCTTCCAGGGGCCCAAAACACAAGATTTATGGAATGGTTAAAAGTGCATGAAAATGGCCAATTTACTCACTCTGAGTTCTCAAAAAGGGTTTCTTCACCCCGGGAAGTTAATTAAATACCATTTGGAGGCATTTAATGTTCGAGCAAAAACGGCTGATTTTCGACAAAAGAGATAACACCCCCCCATTACGTCATGCTTCAGAAATGTGGAAAATGGTCCGTTTTCAAATGTTTTATTTTTGAACGTCAGTTCACATTTGTAGGTGGATCATCAGTGTAAGAGCTAAAATTAGCATGTTTAAAGTGATTTTCATGCTTCCAGGGGCTCGGGAAGTTAATTAAATACCATTTGGAGGCATTTAATGTTCGAGCAAAAACGGCTGATTTTCGACAAAAGAGATAACACCCCCCCCATTACGTCATGCTTCAGAAATGTGGAAAATGGTCCGTTTTCAAATGTTTTATTTTTGAACGTCAGTTCACATTTGTAGGTGGATCATCAGTGTTAGAGCTAAAATTAGCATGTTTAAAGTGATTTTCATGCTTCCAGGGGCTCGGGAAGTTAATTAAATACCATTTGGAGGCATTTAATGTTCAAGCAAAAACGGCTGATTTTCGACAAAAGAGATAACACCCCCCCATTACGTCATGCTTCAGAAATGTGGAAAATGGTCCGTTTTCAAATGTTTTATTTTTGAACGTCAGTTCACATTTGTAGGTGGATCATCAGTGTTAGAGCTAAAATTAGCATGTTTAAAGTGATTTTCATGCTTCCAGGGGCTCGGGAAGTGAAATAAATACCATTTGGAGGCATTTAATGTTCGAGCAAAAACGGCTGATTTTCGACAAAAGAGATAACACCCCCCCATTACGTCATGCTTCAGAAATGTGGAAAATGGTCCGTTTTCAAATGTTTTATTTTTGAACGTCAGTTCACATTTGTAGGTGGATCATCAGTGTTAGAGCTAAAATTAGCATGTTTAAAGTGATTTTCATGCTTCCAGGGGTTCGGGAAGTGAAATAAATACCATTTGGAGGCATTTAATGTTCGAGCAAAAACGGCTGATTTTCGACAAAAGAGATAACACCCCCCCATTACGTCATGCTTCAGAAATGTGGAAAATGGTCCGTTTTCAAATGTTTTATTTTTGAACGTCAGTTCACATTTGTAGGTGGATCATCAGTGTTAGAGCTAAAATTAGCATGTTTAAAGTGATTTTCATGCTTCCAGGGGCCCAAAACACAAGATTTATGGAATGGTTAAAAGTGCATGAAAATGGCCAATTTACTCACTCTGAGTTCTCAAAAAGGGTTTCTTCACCCCGGGAAGTTAATTAAATACCATTTGGAGGCATTTAATGTTCGAGCAAAAACGGCTGATTTTCGACAAAAGATATAACACGCCCTCATTAGGTCATGCTTCAGAAATGTGGAAAATGGTCCGTTTTCAAATGTTTTATTTTTGAACGTCAGTTCACATTTGTAGGTGGATCATCAGTGTTAGAGCTAAAATTAGCATGTTTAAAGTGATTTTCATGCTTCCAGGGGCTCGGGAAGTTAATTAAATACCATTTGGAGGCATTTAATGTTCGAGCAAAAACGGCTGATTTTCGACAAAAGAGATAACACCCCCCCATTACGTCATGCTTCAGAAATGTGGAAAATGGTCCGTTTTCAAATGTTTTATTTTTGAACGTCAGTTCACATTTGTAGGTGGATCATCAGTGTTAGAGCTAAAATTAGCATGTTTAAAGTGATTTTCATGCTTCCAGGGGCTCGGGAAGTGAAATAAATACCATTTGGAGGCATTTAATGTTCGAGCAAAAACGGCTGATTTTCGACAAAAGAGATAACACCCCCCCATTACGTCATGCTTCAGAAATGTGGAAAATGGTCCGTTTTCAAATGTTTTATTTTTGAACGTCAGTTCACATTTGTAGGTGGATCATCAGTGTTAGAGCTAAAATTAGCATGTTTAAAGTGATTTTCATGCTTCCAGGGGCTCAAAACACAAGATTTATGGAATGGTTAAAAGTGCATGAAAATGGCCAATTTACTCACTCTGAGTTCTCAAAAAGGGTTTCTTCACCCCGGGAAGTGAAATAAATACCATTTGGAGGCATTAAATGTTCGAGCAAAAACGGCTGATTTTCGACAAAAGAGATAACACCCCCCCATTACGTCATGCTTCAGAAATGTGGAAAATGGTCCGTTTTCAAATGTTTTATTTTTGAACGTCAGTTCACATTTGTAGGTGGATCATCAATGTTAGAGCTAAAATTAGCATGTTTAAAGTGATTTTCATGCTTCCAGGGGCTCGGGAAGTTAATTAAATACCATTTGGAGGCATTTAATGTTCGAGCAAAAACGGCTGATTTTCGACAAAAGAGATAACACCCCCCCATTACGTCATGCTTCAGAAATGTGGAAAATGGTCCGTTTTCAAATGTTTTATTTTTGAACGTCAGTTCACATTTGTAGGTGGATCATCAGTGTTAGAGCTAAAATTAGCATGTTTAAAGTGATTTTCATGCTTCCAGGGGCCCAAAACACAAGATTTATGGAATGGTTAAAAGTGCATGAAAATGGCCAATTTACTCACTCTGAGTTCTCAAAAAGGGTTTCTTCACCCCGGGAAGTTAATTAAATACCATTTGGAGGCATTTAATGTTCGAGCAAAAACGGCTGATTTTCGACAAAAGAGATAACACCCCCCCATTACGTCATGCTTCAGAAATGTGGAAAATGGTCCGTTTTCAAATGTTTTATTTTTGAACGTCAGTTCACATTTGTAGGTGGATCATCAGTGTTAGAGCTAAAATTAGCATGTTTAAAGTGATTTTCATGCTTCCAGGGGCTCGGGAAGTTAATTAAATACCATTTGGAGGCATTTAATGTTCGAGCAAAAACGGCTGATTTTCGACAAAAGAGATAACACCCCCCCATTACGTCATGCTTCAGAAATGTGGAAAATGGTCCGTTTTCAAATGTTTTATTTTTGAACGTCAGTTCACATTTGTAGGTGGATCATCAGTGTTAGAGCTAAAATTAGCATGTTTAAAGTGATTTTCATGCTTCCAGGGGCCCAAAACACAAGATTTATGGAATGGTTAAAAGTGCATGAAAATGGCCAATTTACTCACTCTGAGTTCTCAAAAAGGGTTTCTTCACCCCGGGAAGTTAATTAAATACCATTTGGAGGCATTTAATGTTCGAGCAAAAACGGCTGATTTTCGACAAAAGAGATAACACCCCCCCATTACGTCATGCTTCAGAAATGTGGAAAATGGTCCGTTTTCAAATGTTTTATTTTTGAACGTCAGTTCACATTTGTAGGTGGATCATCAGTGTTAGAGCTAAAATTAGCATGTTTAAAGTGATTTTCATGCTTCCAGGGGCTCGGGAAGTTAATTAAATACCATTTGGAGGCATTTAATGTTCGAGCAAAAACGGCTGATTTTCGACAAAAGAGATAACACCCCCCCATTACGTCATGCTTCAGAAATGTGGAAAATGGTCTGTTTTCAAATGTTTTATTTTTGAACGTCAGTTCACATTTGTAGGTGGATCATCAGTGTTAGAGCTAAAATTAGCATGTTTAAAGTGATTTTCATGCTTCCAGGGGCCCAAAACACAAGATTAATGGAATGGTTAAAAGTGCATGAAAATGGCCAATTTACTCACTCTGAGTTCTCAAAAAGGGTTTCTTCACCCCGGGAAGTGAAATAAATACCATTTGGAGGCATTTAATGTTCGAGCAAAAACGGCTGATTTTCGACAAAAGAGATAACACCCCCCCATTACGTCATGCTTCAGAAATGTGGAAAATGGTCCGTTTTCAAATGTTTTATTTTTGAACGTCAGTTCACATTTGTAGGTGGATCATCAGTGTTAGAGCTAAAATTAGCATGTTTAAAGTGATTTTCATGCTTCCAGGGGCCCAAAACACAAGATTTATGGAATGGTTAAAAGTGCATGAAAATGGCCAATTTACTCACTCTGAGTTCTCAAAAAGGGTTTCTTCACCCCGGGAAGTTAATTAAATACCATTTGGAGGCATTTAATGTTCAAGCAAAAACAGCTGATTTTCGACAAAAGAGATAACACCCCCCCATTACGTCATGCTTCAGAAATGTGGAAAATGATCCGTTTTCAAATGTTTTATTTTTGAACGTCAGTTCACATTTGTAGGTGGATCATCAGTGTTAGAGCTAAAATTAGCATGTTTAAAGTGATTTTCATGCTTCCAGGGACTCGGGAAGTTAATTAAATATCATTTGGAGGCATTTAATGTTCGAGCAAAAACGGCTGATTTTCGACAAAAGAGATAACACCCCCCCATTACGTCATGCTTCAGAAATGTGGAAAATGGTCCGTTTTCAAATGTTTTATTTTTGAACGTCAGTTCACATTTGTAGGTGGATCATCAGTGTTAGAGCTAAAATTAGCATGTTTAAAGTGATTTTCATGCTTCCAGGGGCTCGGGAAGTGAAATAAATACCATTTGGAGGCATTTAATGTTCGAGCAAAAACGGCTGATTTTCGACAAAAGAGATAACACCCCCCCATTACGTCATGCTTCAGAAATGTGGAAAATGGTCCGTTTTCAAATGTTTTATTTTTGAACGTCAGTTCACATTTGTAGGTGGATCATCAGTGTTAGAGCTAAAATTAGCATGTTTAAAGTGATTTTCATGCTTCCAGGGGCCCAAAACACAAGATTTATGGAATGGTTAAAAGTGCATGAAAATGGCCTATTTACTCACTCTGAGTTCTCAAAAAGGGTTTCTTCACCCCGGGAAGTTAATTAAATACCATTTGGAGGCATTTAATGTTCGAGCAAAAACGGCTGATTTTCGACAAAAGAGATAACACCCCCCCATTACGTCATGCTTCAGAAATGTGGAAAATGGTCCGTTTTCAAATGTTTTATTTTTGAACGTCAGTTCACATTTGTAGGTGGATCATCAGTGTTAGAGCTAAAATTAGCATGTTTAAAGTGATTTTCATGCTTCCAGGGGCTCGGGAAGTTAATTAAATACCATTTGGAGGCATTTAATGTTCGAGCAAAAACGGCTGATTTTCGACAAAAGAGATAACACCCCCCCATTACGTCATGCTTCAGAAATGTGGAAAATGGTCCGTTTTCAAATGTTTTATTTTTGAACGTCAGTTCACATTTGTAGGTGGATCATCAGTGTTAGAGCTAAAATTAGCATGTTTAAAGTGATTTTCATGCTTCCAGGGGCTCGGGAAGTGAAATAAATACCATTTGGAGGCATTTAATGTTCGAGCAAAAACGGCTGATTTTCGACAAAAGAGATAACACCCCCCCATTACGTCATGCTTCAGAAATGTGGAAAATGGTCCGTTTTCAAATGTTTTATTTTTGAACGTCAGTTCCCATTTGTAGGTGGATCATCAGTGTTAGAGCTAAAATTAGCATGTTTAAAGTGATTTTCATGCTTCCAGGGGCCCAAAACACAAGATTTATGGAATGGTTAAAAGTGCATGAAAATGGCCAATTTACTCACTCTGAGTTCTCAAAAAGGGTTTTTTCACCCCGGGAAGTTAATTAAATACCATTTGGAGGCATTTAATGTTCAAGCAAAAACAGCTGATTTTCGACAAAAGAGATAACACCCCCCCATTACGTCATGCTTCAGAAATGTGGAAAATGGTCCGTTTTCAAATGTTTTATTTTTGAACGTCAGTTCACATTTGTAGGTGGATCATCAGTGTTAGAGCTAAAATTAGCATGTTTAAAGTGATTTTCATGCTTCCAGGGGCTCGGGAAGTTAATTAAATACCATTTGGAGTCATTTAATGTTCGAGCAAAAACGGCTGATTTTCGACAAAAGAGATAACACCCCCCCATTACGTCATGCTTCAGAAATGTGGAAAATGGTCCGTTTTCAAATGTTTTATTTTTGAACGTCAGTTCACATTTGTAGGTGGATCATCAGTGTTAGAGCTAAAATTAGCATGTTTAAAGTGATTTTCATGCTTCCAGGGGCTCGGGAAGTGAAATAAATACCATTTGGAGGCATTTAATGTTCGAGCAAAAACGGCTGATTTTCGACAAAAGAGATAACACCCCCCCCATTACGTCATGCTTCAGAAATGTGGAAAATGGTCCGTTTTCAAATGTTTTATTTTTGAACGTCAGTTCACATTTGTAGGTGGATCATCAGTGTTAGAGCTAAAATTAGCATGTTTAAAGTGATTTTCATGCTTCCAGGGGCCCAAAACACAAGATTTATGGAATGGTTAAAAGTGCATGAAAATGGCCAATTTACTCACTCTGAGTTCTCAAAAAGGGTTTCTTCACCCAGGGAAGTTAATTAAATACCATTTGGAGGCATTTAATGTTCAAGCAAAAACAGCTGATTTTCGACAAAAGAGATAACACCCCCCCATTACGTCATGCTTCAGAAATGTGGAAAATGGTCCGTTTTCAAATGTTTTATTTTTGAACGTCAGTTCACATTTGTAGGTGGATCATCAGTGTTAGAGCTAAAATTAGCATGTTTAAAGTGATTTTCATGCTTCCAGGGGCTCAAAACACAAGATTTATGGAATGGTTAAAAGTGCATGAAAATGGCCAATTTACTCACTCTGAGTTCTCAAAAAGGGTTTCTTCACCCCGGGAAGTGAAATAAATACCATTTGGAGGCATTAAATGTTCGAGCAAAAACGGCTGATTTTCGACAAAAGAGATAACACCCCCCCATTACGTCATGCTTCAGAAATGTGGAAAATGGTCCGTTTTCAAATGTTTTATTTTTGAACGTCAGTTCACATTTGTAGGTGGATCATCAATGTTAGAGCTAAAATTAGCATGTTTAAAGTGATTTTCATGCTTCCAGGGGCTCGGGAAGTTAATTAAATACCATTTGGAGGCATTTAATGTTCGAGCAAAAACGGCTGATTTTCGACAAAAGAGATAACACCCCCCCATTACGTCATGCTTCAGAAATGTGGAAAATGGTCCGTTTTCAAATGTTTTATTTTTGAACGTCAGTTCACATTTGTAGGTGGATCATCAGTGTTAGAGCTAAAATTAGCATGTTTAAAGTGATTTTCATGCTTCCAGGGGCCCAAAACACAAGATTTATGGAATGGTTAAAAGTGCATGAAAATGGCCAATTTACTCACTCTGAGTTCTCAAAAAGGGTTTCTTCACCCCGGGAAGTTAATTAAATACCATTTGGAGGCATTTAATGTTCGAGCAAAAACGGCTGATTTTCGACAAAAGAGATAACACCCCCCCATTACGTCATGCTTCAGAAATGTGGAAAATGGTCCGTTTTCAAATGTTTTATTTTTGAACGTCAGTTCACATTTGTAGGTGGATCATCAGTGTTAGAGCTAAAATTAGCATGTTTAAAGTGATTTTCATGCTTCCAGGGGCTCGGGAAGTTAATTAAATACCATTTGGAGGCATTTAATGTTCGAGCAAAAACGGCTGATTTTCGACAAAAGAGATAACACCCCCCCATTACGTCATGCTTCAGAAATGTGGAAAATGGTCTGTTTTCAAATGTTTTATTTTTGAACGTCAGTTCACATTTGTAGGTGGATCATCAGTGTTAGAGCTAAAATTAGCATGTTTAAAGTGATTTTCATGCTTCCAGGGGCCCAAAACACAAGATTAATGGAATGGTTAAAAGTGCATGAAAATGGCCAATTTACTCACTCTGAGTTCTCAAAAAGGGTTTCTTCACCCCGGGAAGTGAAATAAATACCATTTGGAGGCATTTAATGTTCGAGCAAAAACGGCTGATTTTCGACAAAAGAGATAACACCCCCCCATTACGTCATGCTTCAGAAATGTGGAAAATGGTCCGTTTTCAAATGTTTTATTTTTGAACGTCAGTTCACATTTGTAGGTGGATCATCAGTGTTAGAGCTAAAATTAGCATGTTTAAAGTGATTTTCATGCTTCCAGGGGCCCAAAACACAAGATTTATGGAATGGTTAAAAGTGCATGAAAATGGCCAATTTACTCACTCTGAGTTCTCAAAAAGGGTTTCTTCACCCCGGGAAGTTAATTAAATACCATTTGGAGGCATTTAATGTTCAAGCAAAAACAGCTGATTTTCGACAAAAGAGATAACACCCCCCCATTACGTCATGCTTCAGAAATGTGGAAAATGATCCGTTTTCAAATGTTTTATTTTTGAACGTCAGTTCACATTTGTAGGTGGATCATCAGTGTTAGAGCTAAAATTAGCATGTTTAAAGTGATTTTCATGCTTCCAGGGACTCGGGAAGTTAATTAAATATCATTTGGAGGCATTTAATGTTCGAGCAAAAACGGCTGATTTTCGACAAAAGAGATAACACCCCCCCATTACGTCATGCTTCAGAAATGTGGAAAATGGTCCGTTTTCAAATGTTTTATTTTTGAACGTCAGTTCACATTTGTAGGTGGATCATCAGTGTTAGAGCTAAAATTAGCATGTTTAAAATGATTTTCATGCTTCCAGGGGCTCGGGAAGTGAAATAAATACCATTTGGAGGCATTTAATGTTCGAGCAAAAACGGCTGATTTTCGACAAAAGAGATAACACCCCCCCATTACGTCATGCTTCAGAAATGTGGAAAATGGTCCGTTTTCAAATGTTTTATTTTTGAACGTCAGTTCACATTTGTAGGTGGATCATCAGTGTTAGAGCTAAAATTAGCATGTTTAAAGTGATTTTCATGCTTCCAGGGGCCCAAAACACAAGATTTATGGAATGGTTAAAAGTGCATGAAAATGGCCTATTTACTCACTCTGAGTTCTCAAAAAGGGTTTCTTCACCCCGGGAAGTTAATTAAATACCATTTGGAGGCATTTAATGTTCGAGCAAAAACGGCTGATTTTCGACAAAAGAGATAACACCCCCCCATTACGTCATGCTTCAGAAATGTGGAAAATGGTCCGTTTTCAAATGTTTTATTTTTGAACGTCAGTTCACATTTGTAGGTGGATCATCAGTGTTAGAGCTAAAATTAGCATGTTTAAAGTGATTTTCATGCTTCCAGGGGCTCGGGAAGTTAATTAAATACCATTTGGAGGCATTTAATGTTCGAGCAAAAACGGCTGATTTTCGACAAAAGAGATAACACCCCCCCATTACGTCATGCTTCAGAAATGTGGAAAATGGTCCGTTTTCAAATGTTTTATTTTTGAACGTCAGTTCACATTTGTAGGTGGATCATCAGTGTTAGAGCTAAAATTAGCATGTTTAAAGTGATTTTCATGCTTCCAGGGGCTCGGGAAGTGAAATAAATACCATTTGGAGGCATTTAATGTTCGAGCAAAAACGGCTGATTTTCGACAAAAGAGATAACACCCCCCCATTACGTCATGCTTCAGAAATGTGGAAAATGGTCCGTTTTCAAATGTTTTATTTTTGAACGTCAGTTCCCATTTGTAGGTGGATCATCAGTGTTAGAGCTAAAATTAGCATGTTTAAAGTGATTTTCATGCTTCCAGGGGCCCAAAACACAAGATTTATGGAATGGTTAAAAGTGCATGAAAATGGCCAATTTACTCACTCTGAGTTCTCAAAAAGGGTTTTTTCACCCCGGGAAGTTAATTAAATACCATTTGGAGGCATTTAATGTTCAAGCAAAAACAGCTGATTTTCGACAAAAGAGATAACACCCCCCCATTACGTCATGCTTCAGAAATGTGGAAAATGGTCCGTTTTCAAATGTTTTATTTTTGAACGTCAGTTCACATTTGTAGGTGGATCATCAGTGTTAGAGCTAAAATTAGCATGTTTAAAGTGATTTTCATGCTTCCAGGGGCTCGGGAAGTTAATTAAATACCATTTGGAGTCATTTAATGTTCGAGCAAAAACGGCTGATTTTCGACAAAAGAGATAACACCCCCCCATTACGTCATGCTTCAGAAATGTGGAAAATGGTCCGTTTTCAAATGTTTTATTTTTGAACGTCAGTTCACATTTGTAGGTGGATCATCAGTGTTAGAGCTAAAATTAGCATGTTTAAAGTGATTTTCATGCTTCCAGGGGCTCGGGAAGTGAAATAAATACCATTTGGAGGCATTTAATGTTCGAGCAAAAACGGCTGATTTTCGACAAAAGAGATAACACCCCCCCCATTACGTCATGCTTCAGAAATGTGGAAAATGGTCCGTTTTCAAATGTTTTATTTTTGAACGTCAGTTCACATTTGTAGGTGGATCATCAGTGTTAGAGCTAAAATTAGCATGTTTAAAGTGATTTTCATGCTTCCAGGGGCCCAAAACACAAGATTTATGGAATGGTTAAAAGTGCATGAAAATGGCCAATTTACTCACTCTGAGTTCTCAAAAAGGGTTTCTTCACCCCGGGAAGTTAATTAAATACCATTTGGAGGCATTTAATGTTCGAGCAAAAACGGCTGATTTTCGACAAAAGAGATAACACCCCCCCATTACGTCATGCTTCAGAAATGTGGAAAATGGTCCGTTTTCAAATGTTTTATTTTTGAACGTCAGTTCACATTTGTAGGTGGATCATCAGTGTTAGAGCTAAAATTAGCATGTTTAAAGTGATTTTCATGCTTCCAGGGGCTCGGGAAGTTAATTAAATACCATTTGGAGGCATTTAATGTTCGAGCAAAAACGGCTGATTTTCGACAAAAGAGATAACACCCCCCCATTACGTCATGCTTCAGAAATGTGGAAAATGGTCCGTTTTCAAATGTTTTATTTTTGAACGTCAGTTCACATTTGTAGGTGGATCATCAGTGTTAGAGCTAAAATTAGCATGTTTAAAGTGATTTTCATGCTTCCAGGGGCTCGGGAAGTTAATTAAATACCATTTGGAGGCATTTAATGTTCAAGCAAAAACGGCTGATTTTCGACAAAAGAGATAACACCCCCCCATTACGTCATGCTTCAGAAATGTGGAAAATGGTCCGTTTTCAAATGTTTTATTTTTGAACGTCAGTTCACATTTGTAGGTGGATCATCAGTGTTAGAGCTAAAATTAGCATGTTTAAAGTGATTTTCATGCTTCCAGGGGCTCGGGAAGTGAAATAAATACCATTTGGAGGCATTTAATGTTCGAGCAAAAACGGCTGATTTTCGACAAAAGAGATAACACCCCCCCATTACGTCATGCTTCAGAAATGTGGAAAATGGTCCGTTTTCAAATGTTTTATTTTTGAACGTCAGTTCACATTTGTAGGTGGATCATCAGTGTTAGAGCTAAAATTAGCATGTTTAAAGTGATTTTCATGCTTCCAGGGGTTCGGGAAGTGAAATAAATACCATTTGGAGGCATTTAATGTTCGAGCAAAAACGGCTGATTTTCGACAAAAGAGATAACACCCCCCCATTACGTCATGCTTCAGAAATGTGGAAAATGGTCCGTTTTCAAATGTTTTATTTTTGAACGTCAGTTCACATTTGTAGGTGGATCATCAGTGTTAGAGCTAAAATTAGCATGTTTAAAGTGATTTTCATGCTTCCAGGGGCCCAAAACACAAGATTTATGGAATGGTTAAAAGTGCATGAAAATGGCCAATTTACTCACTCTGAGTTCTCAAAAAGGGTTTCTTCACCCCGGGAAGTTAATTAAATACCATTTGGAGGCATTTAATGTTCGAGCAAAAACGGCTGATTTTCGACAAAAGATATAACACGCCCTCATTACGTCATGCTTCAGAAATGTGGAAAATGGTCCGTTTTCAAATGTTTTATTTTTGAACGTCAGTTCACATTTGTAGGTGGATCATCAGTGTTAGAGCTAAAATTAGCATGTTTAAAGTGATTTTCATGCTTCCAGGGGCTCGGGAAGTTAATTAAATACCATTTGGAGGCATTTAATGTTCGAGCAAAAACGGCTGATTTTCGACAAAAGAGATAACACCCCCCCATTACGTCATGCTTCAGAAATGTGGAAAATGGTCCGTTTTCAAATGTTTTATTTTTGAACGTCAGTTCACATTTGTAGGTGGATCATCAGTGTTAGAGCTAAAATTAGCATGTTTAAAGTGATTTTCATGCTTCCAGGGGCTCGGGAAGTGAAATAAATACCATTTGGAGGCATTTAATGTTCGAGCAAAAACGGCTGATTTTCGACAAAAGAGATAACACCCCCCCATTACGTCATGCTTCAGAAATGTGGAAAATGGTCCGTTTTCAAATGTTTTATTTTTGAACGTCAGTTCACATTTGTAGGTGGATCATCAGTGTTAGAGCTAAAATTAGCATGTTTAAAGTGATTTTCATGCTTCCAGGGGCTCAAAACACAAGATTTATGGAATGGTTAAAAGTGCATGAAAATGGCCAATTTACTCACTCTGAGTTCTCAAAAAGGGTTTCTTCACCCCGGGAAGTGAAATAAATACCATTTGGAGGCATTAAATGTTCGAGCAAAAACGGCTGATTTTCGACAAAAGAGATAACACCCCCCCATTACGTCATGCTTCAGAAATGTGGAAAATGGTCCGTTTTCAAATGTTTTATTTTTGAACGTCAGTTCACATTTGTAGGTGGATCATCAATGTTAGAGCTAAAATTAGCATGTTTAAAGTGATTTTCATGCTTCCAGGGGCTCGGGAAGTTAATTAAATACCATTTGGAGGCATTTAATGTTCGAGCAAAAACGGCTGATTTTCGACAAAAGAGATAACACCCCCCCATTACGTCATGCTTCAGAAATGTGGAAAATGGTCCGTTTTCAAATGTTTTATTTTTGAACGTCAGTTCACATTTGTAGGTGGATCATCAGTGTTAGAGCTAAAATTAGCATGTTTAAAGTGATTTTCATGCTTCCAGGGGCCCAAAACACAAGATTTATGGAATGGTTAAAAGTGCATGAAAATGGCCAATTTACTCACTCTGAGTTCTCAAAAAGGGTTTCTTCACCCCGGGAAGTTAATTAAATACCATTTGGAGGCATTTAATGTTCGAGCAAAAACGGCTGATTTTCGACAAAAGAGATAACACCCCCCCATTACGTCATGCTTCAGAAATGTGGAAAATGGTCCGTTTTCAAATGTTTTATTTTTGAACGTCAGTTCACATTTGTAGGTGGATCATCAGTGTTAGAGCTAAAATTAGCATGTTTAAAGTGATTTTCATGCTTCCAGGGGCTCGGGAAGTTAATTAAATACCATTTGGAGGCATTTAATGTTCGAGCAAAAACGGCTGATTTTCGACAAAAGAGATAACACCCCCCCATTACGTCATGCTTCAGAAATGTGGAAAATGGTCCGTTTTCAAATGTTTTATTTTTGAACGTCAGTTCACATTTGTAGGTGGATCATCAGTGTTAGAGCTAAAATTAGCATGTTTAAAGTGATTTTCATGCTTCCAGGGGCCCAAAACACAAGATTTATGGAATGGTTAAAAGTGCATGAAAATGGCCAATTTACTCACTCTGAGTTCTCAAAAAGGGTTTCTTCACCCCGGGAAGTTAATTAAATACCATTTGGAGGCATTTAATGTTCGAGCAAAAACGGCTGATTTTCGACAAAAGAGATAACACCCCCCCATTACGTCATGCTTCAGAAATGTGGAAAATGGTCCGTTTTCAAATGTTTTATTTTTGAACGTCAGTTCACATTTGTAGGTGGATCATCAGTGTTAGAGCTAAAATTAGCATGTTTAAAGTGATTTTCATGCTTCCAGGGGCTCGGGAAGTGAAATAAATACCATTTGGAGGCATTTAATGTTCGAGCAAAAACGGCTGATTTTCGACAAAAGAGATAACACCCCCCCCATTACGTCATGCTTCAGAAATGTGGAAAATGGTCCGTTTTCAAATGTTTTATTTTTGAACGTCAGTTCACATTTGTAGGTGGATCATCAGTGTTAGAGCTAAAATTAGCATGTTTAAAGTGATTTTCATGCTTCCAGGGGCTCGGGAAGTGAAATAAATACCATTTGGAGGCATTTAATGTTCGAGCAAAAACGGCTGATTTTCGACAAAAGAGATAACACCCCCCCATTACGTCATGCTTCAGAAATGTGGAAAATGGTCCGTTTTCAAATGTTTTATTTTTGAACGTCAGTTCACATTTGTAGGTGGATCATCAGTGTTAGAGCTAAAATTAGCATGTTTAAAGTGATTTTCATGCTTCCAGGGGCTCAAAACACAAGATTTATGGAATGGTTAAAAGTGCATGAAAATGGCCAATTTACTCACTCTGAGTTCTCAAAAAGGGTTTCTTCACCCCGGGAAGTGAAATAAATACCATTTGGAGGCATTAAATGTTCGAGCAAAAACGGCTGATTTTCGACAAAAGAGATGACACCCCCCCATTACGTCATGCTTCAGAAATGTGGAAAATGGTCCGTTTTCAAATGTTTTATTTTTGAACGTCAGTTCACATTTGTAGGTGGATCATCAATGTTAGAGCTAAAATTAGCATGTTTAAAGTGATTTTCATGCTTCCAGGGGCTCGGGAAGTTAATTAAATACCATTTGGAGGCATTTAATGTTCGAGCAAAAACGGCTGATTTTCGACAAAAGAGATAACACCCCCCCATTACGTCATGCTTCAGAAATGTGGAAAATGGTCCGTTTTCAAATCTTTTATTTTTGAACGTCAGTTCACATTTGTAGGTGGATCATCAGTGTTAGAGCTAAAATTAGCATGTTTAAAGTGATTTTCATGCTTCCAGGGGCCCAAAACACAAGATTTATGGAATGGTTAAAAGTGCATGAAAATGGCCAATTTACTCACTCTGAGTTCTCAAAAAGGGTTTCTTCACCCCGGGAAGTTAATTAAATACCATTTGGAGGCATTTAATGTTCGAGCAAAAACGGCTGATTTTCGACAAAAGAGATAACACCCCCCCATTACGTCATGCTTCAGAAATGTGGAAAATGGTCCGTTTTCAAATGTTTTATTTTTGAACGTCAGTTCACATTTGTAGGTGGATCATCAGTGTTAGAGCTAAAATTAGCATGTTTAAAGTGATTTTCATGCTTCCAGGGGCTCGGGAAGTTAATTAAATACCATTTGGAGGCATTTAATGTTCGAGCAAAAACGGCTGATTTTCGACAAAAGAGATAACACCCCCCCATTACGTCATGCTTCAGAAATGTGGAAAATGGTCCGTTTTCAAATGTTTTATTTTTGAACGTCAGTTCACATTTGTAGGTGGATCATCAGTGTTAGAGCTAAAATTAGCATGTTTAAAGTGATTTTCATGCTTCCAGGGGCCCAAAACACAAGATTTATGGAATGGTTAAAAGTGCATGAAAATGGCCAATTTACTCACTCTGAGTTCTCAAAAAGGGTTTCTTCACCCCGGGAAGTTAATTAAATACCATTTGGAGGCATTTAATGTTCGAGCAAAAACGGCTGATTTTCGACAAAAGAGATAACACCCCCCCATTACGTCATGCTTCAGAAATGTGGAAAATGGTCCGTTTTCAAATGTTTTATTTTTGAACGTCAGTTCACATTTGTAGGTGGATCATCAGTGTCAGAGCTAAAATTAGCATGTTTAAAGTGATTTTCATGCTTCCAGGGGCTCGGGAAGTTAATTAAATACCATTTGGAGGCATTTAATGTTCGAGCAAAAACGGCTGATTTTCGACAAAAGAGATAACACCCCCCCATTACGTCATGCTTCAGAAATGTGGAAAATGGTCCGTTTTCAAATGTTTTATTTTTGAACGTCAGTTCACATTTGTAGGTGGATCATCAGTGTTAGAGCTAAAATTAGCATGTTTAAAGTGATTTTCATGCTTCCAGGGGCTCGGGAAGTTAATTAAATACCATTTGGAGGCATTTAATGTTCGAGCAAAAACGGCTGATTTTCGACAAAAGAGATAACACCCCCCCATTACGTCATGCTTCAGAAATGTGGAAAATGGTCTGTTTTCAAATGTTTTATTTTTGAACGTCAGTTCACATTTGTAGGTGGATCATCAGTGTTAGAGCTAAAATTAGCATGTTTAAAGTGATTTTCATGCTTCCAGGGGCCCAAAACACAAGATTAATGGAATGGTTAAAAGTGCATGAAAATGGCCAATTTACTCACTCTGAGTTCTCAAAAAGGGTTTCTTCACCCCGGGAAGTGAAATAAATACCATTTGGAGGCATTTAATGTTCGAGCAAAAACGGCTGATTTTCGACAAAAGAGATAACACCCCCCCATTACGTCATGCTTCAGAAATGTGGAAAATGGTCCGTTTTCAAATGTTTTATTTTTGAACGTCAGTTCACATTTGTAGGTGGATCATCAGTGTTAGAGCTAAAATTAGCATGTTTAAAGTGATTTTCATGCTTCCAGGGGCCCAAAACACAAGATTTATGGAATGGTTAAAAGTGCATGAAAATGGCCAATTTACTCACTCTGAGTTCTCAAAAAGGGTTTCTTCACCCCGGGAAGTTAATTAAATACCATTTGGAGGCATTTAATGTTCGAGCAAAAACAGCTGATTTTCGACAAAAGAGATAACACCCCCCCATTACGTCATGCTTCAGAAATGTGGAAAATGGTCCGTTTTCAAATGTTTTATTTTTGAACGTCAGTTCACATTTGTAGGTGGATCATCAGTGTTAGAGCTAAAATTAGCATGTTTAAAGTGATTTTCATGCTTCCAGGGGCTCGGGAAGTTAATTAAATACCATTTGGAGGCATTTAATGTTCGAGCAAAAACGGCTGATTTTCGACAAAAGAGATAACACCCCCCCCATTACGTCATGCTTCAGAAATGTGGAAAATGGTCCGTTTTCAAATGTTTTATTTTTGAACGTCAGTTCACATTTGTAGGTGGATCATCAGTGTTAGAGCTAAAATTAGCATGTTTAAAGTGATTTTCATGCTTCCAGGGGCTCGGGAAGTGAAATAAATACCATTTGGAGGCATTTAATGTTCGAGCAAAAACGGCTGATTTTCGACAAAAGAGATAACACCCCCCCATTACGTCATGCTTCAGAAATGTGGAAAATGGTCCGTTTTCAAATGTTTTATTTTTGAACGTCAGTTCACATTTGTAGGTGGATCATCAGTGTTAGAGCTAAAATTAGCATGTTTAAAGTGATTTTCATGCTTCCAGGGGCTCGGGAAGTGAAATAAATACCATTTGGAGGCATTTAATGTTCGAGCAAAAACGGCTGATTTTCGACAAAAGAGATAACACCCCCCCATTACGTCATGCTTCAGAAATGTGGAAAATGGTCCGTTTTCAAATGTTTTATTTTTGAACGTCAGTTCCCATTTGTAGGTGGATCATCAGTGTTAGAGCTAAAATTAGCATGTTTAAAGTGATTTTCATGCTTCCAGGGGCCCAAAACACAAGATTTATGGAATGGTTAAAAGTGCATGAAAATGGCCAATTTACTCACTCTGAGTTCTCAAAAAGGGTTTCTTCACCCCGGGAAGTTAATTAAATACCATTTGGAGGCATTTAATGTTCAAGCAAAAACAGCTGATTTTCGACAAAAGAGATAACACCCCCCCATTACGTCATGCTTCAGAAATGTGGAAAATGGTCCGTTTGCAAATGTTTTATTTTTGAACGTCAGTTCACATTTGAAGGTGGATCATCAGTGTTAGAGCTAAAATTAGCATGTTTAAAGTGATGTTCATGCTTCCAGGGGCTCGGGAAGTTAATTAAATACCATTTGGAGGCATTTAATGTTCGAGCAAAAACGGCTGATTTTCGACAAAAGAGATAACACCCCCCCATTACGTCATGCTTCAGAAATGTGGAAAATGGTCCGTTTTCAAATGTTTTATTTTTGAACGTCAGTTCACATTTGTAGGTGGATCATCAGTGTTAGAGCTAAAATTAGCATGTTTAAAGTGATTTTCATGCTTCCAGGGGCTCGGGAAGTGAAATAAATACCATTTGGAGGCATTTAATGTTCGAGCAAAAACGGCTGATTTTCGACAAAAGAGATAACACCCCCCCATTACGTCATGCTTCAGAAATGTGGAAAATGGTCCGTTTTCAAATGTTTTATTTTTGAACGTCAGTTCATATTTGTAGGTGGATCATCAGTGTTAGAGCTAAAATTAGCATGTTTAAAGTGATTTTCATGCTTCCAGGGGCCCAAAACACAAGATTTATGGAATGGTTAAAATTGCATGAAAATGGCCAATTTACTCACTCTGAGTTCTCAAAAAGGGTTTCTTCACCCCGGGAAGTTAATTAAATACCATTTGGAGGCATTTAATGTTCGAGCAAAAAGGGCTGATTTTCGACAAAAGAGATAACACCCCCCCATTACGTCATGCTTCAGAAATGTGGAAAATGGTCCGTTTTCAAATGTTTTATTTTTGAACGTCAGTTCACATTTGTAGGTGGATCATCAGTGTTAGAGCTAAAATTAGCATGTTTAAAGTGATTTTCATGCTTCCAGGGGCCCAAAACACAAGATTTATGGAATGGTTAAAAGTGCATGAAAATGGCCAATTTACTCACTCTGAGTTCTCAAAAAGGGTTTCTTCACCCCGGGAAGTTAATTAAATACCATTTGGAGGCATTTAATGTTCGAGCAAAAACGGCTGATTTTCGACAAAAGAGATAACACCCCCCATTACGTCATGCTTCAGAAATGTGGAAAATGGTCCATTTTCAAATGTTTTATTTTTGAACGTCAGTTCACATTTGTAGGTGGATCATCAGTGTTAGAGCTAAAATTAGCATGTTTAAAGTGATTTTCATGCTTCCAGGGGCTCGGGAAGTTAATTAAATACCATTTGGAGGCATTTAATGTTCGAGCAAAAACGGCTGATTTTCGACAAAAGAGATAACACCCCCCCATTACGTCATGCTTCAGAAATGTGGAAAATGGTCCGTTTTCAAATGTTTTATTTTTGAACGTCAGTTCACATTTGTAGGTGGATCATCAGTGTTAGAGCTAAAATTAGCATGTTTAAAGTGATTTTCATGCTTCCAGGGGCCCAAAACACAAGATTTATGGAATGGTTAAAAGTGCATGAAAATGGCCAATTTACTCACTCTGAGTTCTCAAAAAGGGTTTCTTCACCCCGGGAATTTAATTAAATACCATTTGGAGGCATTTAATGTTCGAGCAAAAACGGCTGATTTTCGACAAAAGAGATAACACCCCCCCATTACGTCATGCTTCAGAAATGTGGAAAATGGTCCGTTTTCAAATGTTTTATTTTTGAACGTCAGTTCACATTTGTAGGTGGATCATCAGTGTTAGAGCTAAAATTAGCATGTTTAAAGTGATTTTCATGCTTCCAGGGGCTCGGGAAGTTAATTAAATACCATTTGGAGGCATTTAATGTTCGAGCAAAAACGGCTGATTTTCGACAAAAGAGATAACACCCCCCCATTACGTCATGCTTCAGAAATGTGGAAAATGGTCCGTTTTCAAATGTTTTATTTTTGAACGTCAGTTCACATTTGTAGGTGGATCATCAGTGTTAGAGCTAAAATTAGCATGTTTAAAGTGATTTTCATGCTTCCAGGGGCTCGGGAAGTTAATTAAATACCATTTGGAGGCATTTAATGTTCGAGCAAAAACGGCTGATTTTCGACAAAAGAGATAACACCCCCCCATTACGTCATGCTTCAGAAATGTGGAAAATGGTCCGTTTTCAAATGTTTTATTTTTGAACGTCAGTTCACATTTGTAGGTGGATCATCAGTGTTAGAGCTAAAATTAGCATGTTTAAAGTGATTTTCATGCTTCCAGGGGCTCGGGAAGTTAATTAAATACCATTTGGAGGCATTTAATGTTCGAGCAAAAACGGCTGATTTTCGACAAAAGAGATAACACCCCCCCATTACGTCATGCTTCAGAAATGTGGAAAATGGTCCGTTTTCAAATGTTTTATTTTTGAACGTCAGTTCACATTTGTAGGTGGATCATCAGTGTTAGAGCTAAAATTAGCATGTTTAAAGTGATTTTCATGCTTCCAGGGGCTCGGGAAGTTAATTAAATACCATTTGGAGGCATTTAATGTTCGAGCAAAAACGGCTGATTTTCGACAAAAGAGATAACACCCCCCCCATTACGTCATGCTTCAGAAATGTGGAAAATGGTCCGTTTTCAAATGTTTTATTTTTGAACGTCAGTTCACATTTGTAGGTGGATCATCAGTGTTAGAGCTAAAATTAGCATGTTTAAAGTGATTTTCATGCTTCCAGGGGCTCGGGAAGTGAAATAAATACCATTTGGAGGCATTTAATGTTCGAGCAAAAACGGCTGATTTTCGACAAAAGAGATAACACCCCCCCATTACGTCATGCTTCAGAAATGTGGAAAATGGTCCGTTTTCAAATGTTTTATTTTTGAACGTCAGTTCACATTTGTAGGTGGATCATCAGTGTTAGAGCTAAAATTAGCATGTTTAAAGTGATTTTCATGCTTCCAGGGGCTCGGGAAGTGAAATAAATACCATTTGGAGGCATTTAATGTTCGAGCAAAAACGGCTGATTTTCGACAAAAGAGATAACACCCCCCCATTACGTCATGCTTCAGAAATGTGGAAAATGGTCCGTTTTCAAATGTTTTATTTTTGAACGTCAGTTCCCATTTGTAGGTGGATCATCAGTGTTAGAGCTAAAATTAGCATGTTTAAAGTGATTTTCATGCTTCCAGGGGCCCAAAACACAAGATTTATGGAATGGTTAAAAGTGCATGAAAATGGCCAATTTACTCACTCTGAGTTCTCAAAAAGGGTTTCTTCACCCCGGGAAGTTAATTAAATACCATTTGGAGGCATTTAATGTTCAAGCAAAAACAGCTGATTTTCGACAAAAGAGATAACACCCCCCCATTACGTCATGCTTCAGAAATGTGGAAAATGGTCCGTTTTCAAATGTTTTATTTTTGAACGTCAGTTCACATTTGAAGGTGGATCATCAGTGTTAGAGCTAAAATTAGCATGTTTAAAGTGATGTTCATGCTTCCAGGGGCTCGGGAAGTTAATTAAATACCATTTGGAGGCATTTAATGTTCGAGCAAAAACGGCTGATTTTCGACAAAAGAGATAACACCCCCCCATTACGTCATGCTTCAGAAATGTGGAAAATGGTCCGTTTTCAAATGTTTTATTTTTGAACGTCAGTTCACATTTGTAGGTGGATCATCAGTGTTAGAGCTAAAATTAGCATGTTTAAAGTGATTTTCATGCTTCCAGGGGCTCGGGAAGTGAAATAAATACCATTTGGAGGCATTTAATGTTCGAGCAAAAACGGCTGATTTTCGACAAAAGAGATAACACCCCCCCATTACGTCATGCTTCAGAAATGTGGAAAATGGTCCGTTTTCAAATGTTTTATTTTTGAACGTCAGTTCATATTTGTAGGTGGATCATCAGTGTTAGAGCTAAAATTAGCATGTTTAAAGTGATTTTCATGCTTCCAGGGGCCCAAAACACAAGATTTATGGAATGGTTAAAAGTGCATGAAAATGGCCAATTTACTCACTCTGAGTTCTCAAAAAGGGTTTCTTCACCCCGGGAAGTTAATTAAATACCATTTGGAGGCATTTAATGTTCGAGCAAAAAGGGCTGATTTTCGACAAAAGAGATAACACCCCCCCATTACGTCATGCTTCAGAAATGTGGAAAATGGTCCGTTTTCAAATGTTTTATTTTTGAACGTCAGTTCACATTTGTAGGTGGATCATCAGTGTTAGAGCTAAAATTAGCATGTTTAAAGTGATTTTCATGCTTCCAGGGGCCCAAAACACAAGATTTATGGAATGGTTAAAAGTGCATGAAAATGGCCAATTTACTCACTCTGAGTTCTCAAAAAGGGTTTCTTCACCCCGGGAAGTTAATTAAATACCATTTGGAGGCATTTAATGTTCGAGCAAAAACGGCTGATTTTCGACAAAAGAGATAACACCCCCCATTACGTCATGCTTCAGAAATGTGGAAAATGGTCCGTTTTCAAATGTTTTATTTTTGAACGTCAGTTCACATTTGTAGGTGGATCATCAGTGTTAGAGCTAAAATTAGCATGTTTAAAGTGATTTTCATGCTTCCAGGGGCTCGGGAAGTTAATTAAATACCATTTGGAGGCATTTAATGTTCGAGCAAAAACGGCTGATTTTCGACAAAAGAGATAACACCCCCCCATTACGTCATGCTTCAGAAATGTGGAAAATGGTCCGTTTTCAAATGTTTTATTTTTGAACGTCAGTTCACATTTGTAGGTGGATCATCAGTGTTAGAGCTAAAATTAGCATGTTTAAAGTGATTTTCATGCTTCCAGGGGCCCAAAACACAAGATTTATGGAATGGTTAAAAGTGCATGAAAATGGCCAATTTACTCACTCTGAGTTCTCAAAAAGGGTTTCTTCACCCCGGGAAGTTAATTAAATACCATTTGGAGGCATTTAATGTTCGAGCAAAAACGGCTGATTTTCGACAAAAGAGATAACACCCCCCCATTACGTCATGCTTCAGAAATGTGGAAAATGGTCCGTTTTCAAATGTTTTATTTTTGAACGTCAGTTCACATTTGTAGGTGGATCATCAGTGTTAGAGCTAAAATTAGCATGTTTAAAGTGATTTTCATGCTTCCAGGGGCTCGGGAAGTTAATTAAATACCATTTGGAGGCATTTAATGTTCGAGCAAAAACGGCTGATTTTCGACAAAAGAGATAACACCCCCCCATTACGTCATGCTTCAGAAATGTGGAAAATGGTCCGTTTTCAAATGTTTTATTTTTGAACGTCAGTTCACATTTGTAGGTGGATCATCAGTGTTAGAGCTAAAATTAGCATGTTTAAAGTGATTTTCATGCTTCCAGGGGCTCGGGAAGTTAATTAAATACCATTTGGAGGCATTTAATGTTCGAGCAAAAACGGCTGATTTTCGACAAAAGAGATAACACCCCCCCATTACGTCATGCTTCAGAAATGTGGAAAATGGTCCGTTTTCAAATGTTTTATTTTTGAACGTCAGTTCACATTTGTAGGTGGATCATCAGTGTTAGAGCTAAAATTAGCATGTTTAAAGTGATTTTCATGCTTCCAGGGGCTCGGGAAGTTAATTAAATACCATTTGGAGGCATTTAATGTTCGAGCAAAAACGGCTGATTTTCGACAAAAGAGATAACACCCCCCCATTACGTCATGCTTCAGAAATGTGGAAAATGGTCCGTTTTCAAATGTTTTATTTTTGAACGTCAGTTCACATTTGTAGGTGGATCATCAGTGTTAGAGCTAAAATTAGCATGTTTAAAGTGATTTTCATGCTTCCAGGGGCTCAAAACACAAGATTTATGGAATGGTTAAAAGTGCATGAAAATGGCCAATTTACTCACTCTGAGTTCTCAAAAAGGGTTTCTTCACCCCGGGAAGTGAAATAAATACCATTTGGAGGCATTAAATGTTCGAGCAAAAACGGCTGATTTTCGACAAAAGAGATAACACCCCCCCATTACGTCATGCTTCAGAAATGTGGAAAATGGTCCGTTTTCAAATGTTTTATTTTTGAACGTCAGTTCACATTTGTAGGTGGATCATCAATGTTAGAGCTAAAATTAGCATGTTCAAAGTGATTTTCATGCTTCCAGGGGCTCGGGAAGTTAATTAAATACCATTTGGAGGCATTTAATGTTCGAGCAAAAACGGCTGATTTTCGACAAAAGAGATAACACCCCCCCATTACGTCATGCTTCAGAAATGTGGAAAATGGTCCGTTTTCAAATCTTTTATTTTTGAACGTCAGTTCACATTTGTAGGTGGATCATCAGTGTTAGAGCTAAAATTAGCATGTTTAAAGTGATTTTCATGCTTCCAGGGGCCCAAAACACAAGATTTATGGAATGGTTAAAAGTGCATGAAAATGGCCAATTTACTCACTCTGAGTTCTCAAAAAGGGTTTCTTCACCCCGGGAAGTTAATTAAATACCATTTGGAGGCATTTAATGTTCGAGCAAAAACGGCTGATTTTCGACAAAAGAGATAACACCCCCCCATTACGTCATGCTTCAGAAATGTGGAAAATGGTCCGTTTTCAAATGTTTTATTTTTGAACGTCAGTTCACATTTGTAGGTGGATCATCAGTGTTAGAGCTAAAATTAGCATGTTTAAAGTGATTTTCATGCTTCCAGGGGCTCGGGAAGTTAATTAAATACCATTTGGAGGCATTTAATGTTCGAGCAAAAACGGCTGATTTTCGACAAAAGAGATAACACCCCCCCATTACGTCATGCTTCAGAAATGTGGAAAATGGTCCGTTTTCAAATGTTTTATTTTTGAACGTCAGTTCACATTTGTAGGTGGATCATCAGTGTTAGAGCTAAAATTAGCATGTTTAAAGTGATTTTCATGCTTCCAGGGGCCCAAAACACAAGATTTATGGAATGGTTAAAAGTGCATGAAAATGGCCAATTTACTCACTCTGAGTTCTCAAAAAGGGTTTCTTCACCCCGGGAAGTTAATTAAATACCATTTGGAGGCATTTAATGTTCGAGCAAAAACGGCTGATTTTCGACAAAAGAGATAACACCCCCCCCATTACGTCATGCTTCAGAAATGTGGAAAATGGTCCGTTTTCAAATGTTTTATTTTTGAACGTCAGTTCACATTTGTAGGTGGATCATCAGTGTTAGAGCTAAAATTAGCATGTTTAAAGTGATTTTCATGCTTCCAGGGGCTCGGGAAGTTAATTAAATACCATTTGGAGGCATTTAATGTTCGAGCAAAAACGGCTGATTTTCGACAAAAGAGATAACACCCCCCCATTACGTCATGCTTCAGAAATGTGGAAAATGGTCCGTTTTCAAATGTTTTATTTTTGAACGTCAGTTCACATTTGTAGGTGGATCATCAGTGTTAGAGCTAAAATTAGCATGTTTAAAGTGATTTTCATGCTTCCAGGGGCTCGGGAAGTTAATTAAATACCATTTGGAGGCATTTAATGTTCGAGCAAAAACGGCTGATTTTCGACAAAAGAGATAACACCCCCCCATTACGTCATGCTTCAGAAATGTGGAAAATGGTCTGTTTTCAAATGTTTTATTTTTGAACGTCAGTTCACATTTGTAGGTGGATCATCAGTGTTAGAGCTAAAATTAGCATGTTTAAAGTGATTTTCATGCTTCCAGGGGCCCAAAACACAAGATTAATGGAATGGTTAAAAGTGCATGAAAATGGCCAATTTACTCACTCTGAGTTCTCAAAAAGGGTTTCTTCACCCCGGGAAGTGAAATAAATACCATTTGGAGGCATTTAATGTTCGAGCAAAAACGGCTGATTTTCGACAAAAGAGATAACACCCCCCCATTACGTCATGCTTCAGAAATGTGGAAAATGGTCCGTTTTCAAATGTTTTATTTTTGAACGTCAGTTCACATTTGTAGGTGGATCATCAGTGTTAGAGCTAAAATTAGCATGTTTAAAGTGATTTTCATGCTTCCAGGGGCCCAAAACACAAGATTTATGGAATGGTTAAAAGTGCATGAAAATGGCCAATTTACTCACTCTGAGTTCTCAAAAAGGGTTTCTTCACCCCGGGAAGTTAATTAAATACCATTTGGAGGCATTTAATGTTCGAGCAAAAACAGCTGATTTTCGACAAAAGAGATAACACCCCCCCATTACGTCATGCTTCAGAAATGTGGAAAATGGTCCGTTTTCAAATGTTTTATTTTTGAACGTCAGTTCACATTTGTAGGTGGATCATCAGTGTTAGAGCTAAAATTAGCATGTTTAAAGTGATTTTCATGCTTCCAGGGGCTCGGGAAGTTAATTAAATACCATTTGGAGGCATTTAATGTTCGAGCAAAAACGGCTGATTTTCGACAAAAGAGATAACACCCCCCCCATTACGTCATGCTTCAGAAATGTGGAAAATGGTCCGTTTTCAAATGTTTTATTTTTGAACGTCAGTTCACATTTGTAGGTGGACCATCAGTGTTAGAGCTAAAATTAGCATGTTTAAAGTGATTTTCATGCTTCCAGGGGCTCGGGAAGTGAAATAAATACCATTTGGAGGCATTTAATGTTCGAGCAAAAACGGCTGATTTTCGACAAAAGAGATAACACCCCCCCATTACGTCATGCTTCAGAAATGTGGAAAATGGTCCGTTTTCAAATGTTTTATTTTTGAACGTCAGTTCACATTTGTAGGTGGATCATCAGTGTTAGAGCTAAAATTAGCATGTTTAAAGTGATTTTCATGCTTCCAGGGGCTCGGGAAGTGAAATAAATACCATTTGGAGGCATTTAATGTTCGAGCAAAAACGGCTGATTTTCGACAAAAGAGATAACACCCCCCCATTACGTCATGCTTCAGAAATGTGGAAAATGGTCCGTTTTCAAATGTTTTATTTTTGAACGTCAGTTCCCATTTGTAGGTGGATCATCAGTGTTAGAGCTAAAATTAGCATGTTTAAAGTGATTTTCATGCTTCCAGGGGCCCAAAACACAAGATTTATGGAATGGTTAAAAGTGCATGAAAATGGCCAATTTACTCACTCTGAGTTCTCAAAAAGGGTTTCTTCACCCCGGGAAGTTAATTAAATACCATTTGGAGGCATTTAATGTTCAAGCAAAAACAGCTGATTTTCGACAAAAGAGATAACACCCCCCCATTACGTCATGCTTCAGAAATGTGGAAAATGGTCCGTTTGCAAATGTTTTATTTTTGAACGTCAGTTCACATTTGAAGGTGGATCATCAGTGTTAGAGCTAAAATTAGCATGTTTAAAGTGATGTTCATGCTTCCAGGGGCTCGGGAAGTTAATTAAATACCATTTGGAGGCATTTAATGTTCGAGCAAAAACGGCTGATTTTCGACAAAAGAGATAACACCCCCCCATTACGTCATGCTTCAGA
Source organism: Lissotriton vulgaris (assembly GCF_964263255.1). Lineage (NCBI taxonomy): Eukaryota > Metazoa > Chordata > Amphibia > Caudata > Salamandridae > Lissotriton > Lissotriton vulgaris. The sequence continues at coordinate 111,141 of NW_028252542.1, read as the reverse complement.
AATGTGGAAAATGGTCCGTTTTCAAATGTTTTATTTTTGAACGTCAGTTCACATTTGTAGGTGGATCATCAGTGTTAGAGCTAAAATTAGCATGTTTAAAGTGATTTTCATGCTTCCAGGGGCTCGGGAAGTGAAATAAATACCATTTGGAGGCATTTAATGTTCGAGCAAAAACGGCTGATTTTCGACAAAAGAGATAACACCCCCCCATTACGTCATGCTTCAGAAATGTGGAAAATGGTCCGTTTTCAAATGTTTTATTTTTGAACGTCAGTTCATATTTGTAGGTGGATCATCAGTGTTAGAGCTAAAATTAGCATGTTTAAAGTGATTTTCATGCTTCCAGGGGCCCAAAACACAAGATTTATGGAATGGTTAAAATTGCATGAAAATGGCCAATTTACTCACTCTGAGTTCTCAAAAAGGGTTTCTTCACCCCGGGAAGTTAATTAAATACCATTTGGAGGCATTTAATGTTCGAGCAAAAAGGGCTGATTTTCGACAAAAGAGATAACACCCCCCCATTACGTCATGCTTCAGAAATGTGGAAAATGGTCCGTTTTCAAATGTTTTATTTTTGAACGTCAGTTCACATTTGTAGGTGGATCATCAGTGTTAGAGCTAAAATTAGCATGTTTAAAGTGATTTTCATGCTTCCAGGGGCCCAAAACACAAGATTTATGGAATGGTTAAAAGTGCATGAAAATGGCCAATTTACTCACTCTGAGTTCTCAAAAAGGGTTTCTTCACCCCGGGAAGTTAATTAAATACCATTTGGAGGCATTTAATGTTCGAGCAAAAACGGCTGATTTTCGACAAAAGAGATAACACCCCCCATTACGTCATGCTTCAGAAATGTGGAAAATGGTCCGTTTTCAAATGTTTTATTTTTGAACGTCAGTTCACATTTGTAGGTGGATCATCAGTGTTAGAGCTAAAATTAGCATGTTTAAAGTGATTTTCATGCTTCCAGGGGCTCGGGAAGTTAATTAAATACCATTTGGAGGCATTTAATGTTCGAGCAAAAACGGCTGATTTTCGACAAAAGAGATAACACCCCCCCATTACGTCATGCTTCAGAAATGTGGAAAATGGTCCGTTTTCAAATGTTTTATTTTTGAACGTCAGTTCACATTTGTAGGTGGATCATCAGTGTTAGAGCTAAAATTAGCATGTTTAAAGTGATTTTCATGCTTCCAGGGGCCCAAAACACAAGATTTATGGAATGGTTAAAAGTGCATGAAAATGGCCAATTTACTCACTCTGAGTTCTCAAAAAGGGTTTCTTCACCCCGGGAAGTTAATTAAATACCATTTGGAGGCATTTAATGTTCGAGCAAAAACGGCTGATTTTCGACAAAAGAGATAACACCCCCCCATTACGTCATGCTTCAGAAATGTGGAAAATGGTCCGTTTTCAAATGTTTTATTTTTGAACGTCAGTTCACATTTGTAGGTGGATCATCAGTGTTAGAGCTAAAATTAGCATGTTTAAAGTGATTTTCATGCTTCCAGGGGCTCGGGAAGTTAATTAAATACCATTTGGAGGCATTTAATGTTCGAGCAAAAACGGCTGATTTTCGACAAAAGAGATAACACCCCCCCATTACGTCATGCTTCAGAAATGTGGAAAATGGTCCGTTTTCAAATGTTTTATTTTTGAACGTCAGTTCACATTTGTAGGTGGATCATCAGTGTTAGAGCTAAAATTAGCATGTTTAAAGTGATTTTCATGCTTCCAGGGGCTCGGGAAGTTAATTAAATACCATTTGGAGGCATTTAATGTTCGAGCAAAAACGGCTGATTTTCGACAAAAGAGATAACACCCCCCCATTACGTCATGCTTCAGAAATGTGGAAAATGGTCCGTTTTCAAATGTTTTATTTTTGAACGTCAGTTCACATTTGTAGGTGGATCATCAGTGTTAGAGCTAAAATTAGCATGTTTAAAGTGATTTTCATGCTTCCAGGGGCTCGGGAAGTTAATTAAATACCATTTGGAGGCATTTAATGTTCGAGCAAAAACGGCTGATTTTCGACAAAAGAGATAACACCCCCCCATTACGTCATGCTTCAGAAATGTGGAAAATGGTCCGTTTTCAAATGTTTTATTTTTGAACGTCAGTTCACATTTGTAGGTGGATCATCAGTGTTAGAGCTAAAATTAGCATGTTTAAAGTGATTTTCATGCTTCCAGGGGCTCGGGAAGTTAATTAAATACCATTTGGAGGCATTTAATGTTCGAGCAAAAACGGCTGATTTTCGACAAAAGAGATAACACCCCCCCATTACGTCATGCTTCAGAAATGTGGAAAATGGTCCGTTTTCAAATGTTTTATTTTTGAACGTCAGTTCACATTTGTAGGTGGATCATCAGTGTTAGAGCTAAAATTAGCATGTTTAAAGTGATTTTCATGCTTCCAGGGGCTCGGGAAGTTAATTAAATACCATTTGGAGGCATTTAATGTTCGAGCAAAAACGGCTGATTTTCGACAAAAGAGATAACACCCCCCCCATTACGTCATGCTTCAGAAATGTGGAAAATGGTCCGTTTTCAAATGTTTTATTTTTGAACGTCAGTTCACATTTGTAGGTGGATCATCAGTGTTAGAGCTAAAATTAGCATGTTTAAAGTGATTTTCATGCTTCCAGGGGCTCGGGAAGTGAAATAAATACCATTTGGAGGCATTTAATGTTCGAGCAAAAACGGCTGATTTTCGACAAAAGAGATAACACCCCCCCATTACGTCATGCTTCAGAAATGTGGAAAATGGTCCGTTTTCAAATGTTTTATTTTTGAACGTCAGTTCACATTTGTAGGTGGATCATCAGTGTTAGAGCTAAAATTAGCATGTTTAAAGTGATTTTCATGCTTCCAGGGGCTCGGGAAGTGAAATAAATACCATTTGGAGGCATTTAATGTTCGAGCAAAAACGGCTGATTTTCGACAAAAGAGATAACACCCCCCCATTACGTCATGCTTCAGAAATGTGGAAAATGGTCCGTTTTCAAATGTTTTATTTTTGAACGTCAGTTCCCATTTGTAGGTGGATCATCAGTGTTAGAGCTAAAATTAGCATGTTTAAAGTGATTTTCATGCTTCCAGGGGCCCAAAACACAAGATTTATGGAATGGTTAAAAGTGCATGAAAATGGCCAATTTACTCACTCTGAGTTCTCAAAAAGGGTTTCTTCACCCCGGGAAGTTAATTAAATACCATTTGGAGGCATTTAATGTTCAAGCAAAAACAGCTGATTTTCGACAAAAGAGATAACACCCCCCCATTACGTCATGCTTCAGAAATGTGGAAAATGGTCCGTTTTCAAATGTTTTATTTTTGAACGTCAGTTCACATTTGAAGGTGGATCATCAGTGTTAGAGCTAAAATTAGCATGTTTAAAGTGATGTTCATGCTTCCAGGGGCTCGGGAAGTTAATTAAATACCATTTGGAGGCATTTAATGTTCGAGCAAAAACGGCTGATTTTCGACAAAAGAGATAACACCCCCCCATTACGTCATGCTTCAGAAATGTGGAAAATGGTCCGTTTTCAAATGTTTTATTTTTGAACGTCAGTTCACATTTGTAGGTGGATCATCAGTGTTAGAGCTAAAATTAGCATGTTTAAAGTGATTTTCATGCTTCCAGGGGCTCGGGAAGTGAAATAAATACCATTTGGAGGCATTTAATGTTCGAGCAAAAACGGCTGATTTTCGACAAAAGAGATAACACCCCCCCATTACGTCATGCTTCAGAAATGTGGAAAATGGTCCGTTTTCAAATGTTTTATTTTTGAACGTCAGTTCATATTTGTAGGTGGATCATCAGTGTTAGAGCTAAAATTAGCATGTTTAAAGTGATTTTCATGCTTCCAGGGGCCCAAAACACAAGATTTATGGAATGGTTAAAAGTGCATGAAAATGGCCAATTTACTCACTCTGAGTTCTCAAAAAGGGTTTCTTCACCCCGGGAAGTTAATTAAATACCATTTGGAGGCATTTAATGTTCGAGCAAAAAGGGCTGATTTTCGACAAAAGAGATAACACCCCCCCATTACGTCATGCTTCAGAAATGTGGAAAATGGTCCGTTTTCAAATGTTTTATTTTTGAACGTCAGTTCACATTTGTAGGTGGATCATCAGTGTTAGAGCTAAAATTAGCATGTTTAAAGTGATTTTCATGCTTCCAGGGGCCCAAAACACAAGATTTATGGAATGGTTAAAAGTGCATGAAAATGGCCAATTTACTCACTCTGAGTTCTCAAAAAGGGTTTCTTCACCCCGGGAAGTTAATTAAATACCATTTGGAGGCATTTAATGTTCGAGCAAAAACGGCTGATTTTCGACAAAAGAGATAACACCCCCCATTACGTCATGCTTCAGAAATGTGGAAAATGGTCCGTTTTCAAATGTTTTATTTTTGAACGTCAGTTCACATTTGTAGGTGGATCATCAGTGTTAGAGCTAAAATTAGCATGTTTAAAGTGATTTTCATGCTTCCAGGGGCTCGGGAAGTTAATTAAATACCATTTGGAGGCATTTAATGTTCGAGCAAAAACGGCTGATTTTCGACAAAAGAGATAACACCCCCCCATTACGTCATGCTTCAGAAATGTGGAAAATGGTCCGTTTTCAAATGTTTTATTTTTGAACGTCAGTTCACATTTGTAGGTGGATCATCAGTGTTAGAGCTAAAATTAGCATGTTTAAAGTGATTTTCATGCTTCCAGGGGCCCAAAACACAAGATTTATGGAATGGTTAAAAGTGCATGAAAATGGCCAATTTACTCACTCTGAGTTCTCAAAAAGGGTTTCTTCACCCCGGGAAGTTAATTAAATACCATTTGGAGGCATTTAATGTTCGAGCAAAAACGGCTGATTTTCGACAAAAGAGATAACACCCCCCCATTACGTCATGCTTCAGAAATGTGGAAAATGGTCCGTTTTCAAATGTTTTATTTTTGAACGTCAGTTCACATTTGTAGGTGGATCATCAGTGTTAGAGCTAAAATTAGCATGTTTAAAGTGATTTTCATGCTTCCAGGGGCTCGGGAAGTTAATTAAATACCATTTGGAGGCATTTAATGTTCGAGCAAAAACGGCTGATTTTCGACAAAAGAGATAACACCCCCCCATTACGTCATGCTTCAGAAATGTGGAAAATGGTCCGTTTTCAAATGTTTTATTTTTGAACGTCAGTTCACATTTGTAGGTGGATCATCAGTGTTAGAGCTAAAATTAGCATGTTTAAAGTGATTTTCATGCTTCCAGGGGCTCGGGAAGTTAATTAAATACCATTTGGAGGCATTTAATGTTCGAGCAAAAACGGCTGATTTTCGACAAAAGAGATAACACCCCCCCATTACGTCATGCTTCAGAAATGTGGAAAATGGTCCGTTTTCAAATGTTTTATTTTTGAACGTCAGTTCACATTTGTAGGTGGATCATCAGTGTTAGAGCTAAAATTAGCATGTTTAAAGTGATTTTCATGCTTCCAGGGGCTCGGGAAGTTAATTAAATACCATTTGGAGGCATTTAATGTTCGAGCAAAAACGGCTGATTTTCGACAAAAGAGATAACACCCCCCCATTACGTCATGCTTCAGAAATGTGGAAAATGGTCCGTTTTCAAATGTTTTATTTTTGAACGTCAGTTCACATTTGTAGGTGGATCATCAGTGTTAGAGCTAAAATTAGCATGTTTAAAGTGATTTTCATGCTTCCAGGGGCTCAAAACACAAGATTTATGGAATGGTTAAAAGTGCATGAAAATGGCCAATTTACTCACTCTGAGTTCTCAAAAAGGGTTTCTTCACCCCGGGAAGTGAAATAAATACCATTTGGAGGCATTAAATGTTCGAGCAAAAACGGCTGATTTTCGACAAAAGAGATAACACCCCCCCATTACGTCATGCTTCAGAAATGTGGAAAATGGTCCGTTTTCAAATGTTTTATTTTTGAACGTCAGTTCACATTTGTAGGTGGATCATCAATGTTAGAGCTAAAATTAGCATGTTCAAAGTGATTTTCATGCTTCCAGGGGCTCGGGAAGTTAATTAAATACCATTTGGAGGCATTTAATGTTCGAGCAAAAACGGCTGATTTTCGACAAAAGAGATAACACCCCCCCATTACGTCATGCTTCAGAAATGTGGAAAATGGTCCGTTTTCAAATCTTTTATTTTTGAACGTCAGTTCACATTTGTAGGTGGATCATCAGTGTTAGAGCTAAAATTAGCATGTTTAAAGTGATTTTCATGCTTCCAGGGGCCCAAAACACAAGATTTATGGAATGGTTAAAAGTGCATGAAAATGGCCAATTTACTCACTCTGAGTTCTCAAAAAGGGTTTCTTCACCCCGGGAAGTTAATTAAATACCATTTGGAGGCATTTAATGTTCGAGCAAAAACGGCTGATTTTCGACAAAAGAGATAACACCCCCCCATTACGTCATGCTTCAGAAATGTGGAAAATGGTCCGTTTTCAAATGTTTTATTTTTGAACGTCAGTTCACATTTGTAGGTGGATCATCAGTGTTAGAGCTAAAATTAGCATGTTTAAAGTGATTTTCATGCTTCCAGGGGCTCGGGAAGTTAATTAAATACCATTTGGAGGCATTTAATGTTCGAGCAAAAACGGCTGATTTTCGACAAAAGAGATAACACCCCCCCATTACGTCATGCTTCAGAAATGTGGAAAATGGTCCGTTTTCAAATGTTTTATTTTTGAACGTCAGTTCACATTTGTAGGTGGATCATCAGTGTTAGAGCTAAAATTAGCATGTTTAAAGTGATTTTCATGCTTCCAGGGGCCCAAAACACAAGATTTATGGAATGGTTAAAAGTGCATGAAAATGGCCAATTTACTCACTCTGAGTTCTCAAAAAGGGTTTCTTCACCCCGGGAAGTTAATTAAATACCATTTGGAGGCATTTAATGTTCGAGCAAAAACGGCTGATTTTCGACAAAAGAGATAACACCCCCCCCATTACGTCATGCTTCAGAAATGTGGAAAATGGTCCGTTTTCAAATGTTTTATTTTTGAACGTCAGTTCACATTTGTAGGTGGATCATCAGTGTTAGAGCTAAAATTAGCATGTTTAAAGTGATTTTCATGCTTCCAGGGGCTCGGGAAGTTAATTAAATACCATTTGGAGGCATTTAATGTTCGAGCAAAAACGGCTGATTTTCGACAAAAGAGATAACACCCCCCCATTACGTCATGCTTCAGAAATGTGGAAAATGGTCCGTTTTCAAATGTTTTATTTTTGAACGTCAGTTCACATTTGTAGGTGGATCATCAGTGTTAGAGCTAAAATTAGCATGTTTAAAGTGATTTTCATGCTTCCAGGGGCTCGGGAAGTTAATTAAATACCATTTGGAGGCATTTAATGTTCGAGCAAAAACGGCTGATTTTCGACAAAAGAGATAACACCCCCCCATTACGTCATGCTTCAGAAATGTGGAAAATGGTCTGTTTTCAAATGTTTTATTTTTGAACGTCAGTTCACATTTGTAGGTGGATCATCAGTGTTAGAGCTAAAATTAGCATGTTTAAAGTGATTTTCATGCTTCCAGGGGCCCAAAACACAAGATTAATGGAATGGTTAAAAGTGCATGAAAATGGCCAATTTACTCACTCTGAGTTCTCAAAAAGGGTTTCTTCACCCCGGGAAGTGAAATAAATACCATTTGGAGGCATTTAATGTTCGAGCAAAAACGGCTGATTTTCGACAAAAGAGATAACACCCCCCCATTACGTCATGCTTCAGAAATGTGGAAAATGGTCCGTTTTCAAATGTTTTATTTTTGAACGTCAGTTCACATTTGTAGGTGGATCATCAGTGTTAGAGCTAAAATTAGCATGTTTAAAGTGATTTTCATGCTTCCAGGGGCCCAAAACACAAGATTTATGGAATGGTTAAAAGTGCATGAAAATGGCCAATTTACTCACTCTGAGTTCTCAAAAAGGGTTTCTTCACCCCGGGAAGTTAATTAAATACCATTTGGAGGCATTTAATGTTCGAGCAAAAACAGCTGATTTTCGACAAAAGAGATAACACCCCCCCATTACGTCATGCTTCAGAAATGTGGAAAATGGTCCGTTTTCAAATGTTTTATTTTTGAACGTCAGTTCACATTTGTAGGTGGATCATCAGTGTTAGAGCTAAAATTAGCATGTTTAAAGTGATTTTCATGCTTCCAGGGGCTCGGGAAGTTAATTAAATACCATTTGGAGGCATTTAATGTTCGAGCAAAAACGGCTGATTTTCGACAAAAGAGATAACACCCCCCCCATTACGTCATGCTTCAGAAATGTGGAAAATGGTCCGTTTTCAAATGTTTTATTTTTGAACGTCAGTTCACATTTGTAGGTGGACCATCAGTGTTAGAGCTAAAATTAGCATGTTTAAAGTGATTTTCATGCTTCCAGGGGCTCGGGAAGTGAAATAAATACCATTTGGAGGCATTTAATGTTCGAGCAAAAACGGCTGATTTTCGACAAAAGAGATAACACCCCCCCATTACGTCATGCTTCAGAAATGTGGAAAATGGTCCGTTTTCAAATGTTTTATTTTTGAACGTCAGTTCACATTTGTAGGTGGATCATCAGTGTTAGAGCTAAAATTAGCATGTTTAAAGTGATTTTCATGCTTCCAGGGGCTCGGGAAGTGAAATAAATACCATTTGGAGGCATTTAATGTTCGAGCAAAAACGGCTGATTTTCGACAAAAGAGATAACACCCCCCCATTACGTCATGCTTCAGAAATGTGGAAAATGGTCCGTTTTCAAATGTTTTATTTTTGAACGTCAGTTCCCATTTGTAGGTGGATCATCAGTGTTAGAGCTAAAATTAGCATGTTTAAAGTGATTTTCATGCTTCCAGGGGCCCAAAACACAAGATTTATGGAATGGTTAAAAGTGCATGAAAATGGCCAATTTACTCACTCTGAGTTCTCAAAAAGGGTTTCTTCACCCCGGGAAGTTAATTAAATACCATTTGGAGGCATTTAATGTTCAAGCAAAAACAGCTGATTTTCGACAAAAGAGATAACACCCCCCCATTACGTCATGCTTCAGAAATGTGGAAAATGGTCCGTTTGCAAATGTTTTATTTTTGAACGTCAGTTCACATTTGAAGGTGGATCATCAGTGTTAGAGCTAAAATTAGCATGTTTAAAGTGATGTTCATGCTTCCAGGGGCTCGGGAAGTTAATTAAATACCATTTGGAGGCATTTAATGTTCGAGCAAAAACGGCTGATTTTCGACAAAAGAGATAACACCCCCCCATTACGTCATGCTTCAGAAATGTGGAAAATGGTCCGTTTTCAAATGTTTTATTTTTGAACGTCAGTTCACATTTGTAGGTGGATCATCAGTGTTAGAGCTAAAATTAGCATGTTTAAAGTGATTTTCATGCTTCCAGGGGCTCGGGAAGTGAAATAAATACCATTTGGAGGCATTTAATGTTCGAGCAAAAACGGCTGATTTTCGACAAAAGAGATAACACCCCCCCATTACGTCATGCTTCAGAAATGTGGAAAATGGTCCGTTTTCAAATGTTTTATTTTTGAACGTCAGTTCATATTTGTAGGTGGATCATCAGTGTTAGAGCTAAAATTAGCATGTTTAAAGTGATTTTCATGCTTCCAGGGGCCCAAAACACAAGATTTATGGAATGGTTAAAATTGCATGAAAATGGCCAATTTACTCACTCTGAGTTCTCAAAAAGGGTTTCTTCACCCCGGGAAGTTAATTAAATACCATTTGGAGGCATTTAATGTTCGAGCAAAAAGGGCTGATTTTCGACAAAAGAGATAACACCCCCCCATTACGTCATGCTTCAGAAATGTGGAAAATGGTCCGTTTTCAAATGTTTTATTTTTGAACGTCAGTTCACATTTGTAGGTGGATCATCAGTGTTAGAGCTAAAATTAGCATGTTTAAAGTGATTTTCATGCTTCCAGGGGCCCAAAACACAAGATTTATGGAATGGTTAAAAGTGCATGAAAATGGCCAATTTACTCACTCTGAGTTCTCAAAAAGGGTTTCTTCACCCCGGGAAGTTAATTAAATACCATTTGGAGGCATTTAATGTTCGAGCAAAAACGGCTGATTTTCGACAAAAGAGATAACACCCCCCATTACGTCATGCTTCAGAAATGTGGAAAATGGTCCGTTTTCAAATGTTTTATTTTTGAACGTCAGTTCACATTTGTAGGTGGATCATCAGTGTTAGAGCTAAAATTAGCATGTTTAAAGTGATTTTCATGCTTCCAGGGGCTCGGGAAGTTAATTAAATACCATTTGGAGGCATTTAATGTTCGAGCAAAAACGGCTGATTTTCGACAAAAGAGATAACACCCCCCCATTACGTCATGCTTCAGAAATGTGGAAAATGGTCCGTTTTCAAATGTTTTATTTTTGAACGTCAGTTCACATTTGTAGGTGGATCATCAGTGTTAGAGCTAAAATTAGCATGTTTAAAGTGATTTTCATGCTTCCAGGGGCCCAAAACACAAGATTTATGGAATGGTTAAAAGTGCATGAAAATGGCCAATTTACTCACTCTGAGTTCTCAAAAAGGGTTTCTTCACCCCGGGAAGTTAATTAAATACCATTTGGAGGCATTTAATGTTCGAGCAAAAACGGCTGATTTTCGACAAAAGAGATAACACCCCCCCATTACGTCATGCTTCAGAAATGTGGAAAATGGTCCGTTTTCAAATGTTTTATTTTTGAACGTCAGTTCACATTTGTAGGTGGATCATCAGTGTTAGAGCTAAAATTAGCATGTTTAAAGTGATTTTCATGCTTCCAGGGGCTCGGGAAGTTAATTAAATACCATTTGGAGGCATTTAATGTTCGAGCAAAAACGGCTGATTTTCGACAAAAGAGATAACACCCCCCCATTACGTCATGCTTCAGAAATGTGGAAAATGGTCCGTTTTCAAATGTTTTATTTTTGAACGTCAGTTCACATTTGTAGGTGGATCATCAGTGTTAGAGCTAAAATTAGCATGTTTAAAGTGATTTTCATGCTTCCAGGGGCTCGGGAAGTTAATTAAATACCATTTGGAGGCATTTAATGTTCGAGCAAAAACGGCTGATTTTCGACAAAAGAGATAACACCCCCCCATTACGTCATGCTTCAGAAATGTGGAAAATGGTCCGTTTTCAAATGTTTTATTTTTGAACGTCAGTTCACATTTGTAGGTGGATCATCAGTGTTAGAGCTAAAATTAGCATGTTTAAAGTGATTTTCATGCTTCCAGGGGCTCGGGAAGTTAATTAAATACCATTTGGAGGCATTTAATGTTCGAGCAAAAACGGCTGATTTTCGACAAAAGAGATAACACCCCCCCATTACGTCATGCTTCAGAAATGTGGAAAATGGTCCGTTTTCAAATGTTTTATTTTTGAACGTCAGTTCACATTTGTAGGTGGATCATCAGTGTTAGAGCTAAAATTAGCATGTTTAAGGTGATTTTCATGCTTCCAGGGGCTCGGGAAGTTAATTAAATACCATTTGGAGGCATTTAATGTTCGAGCAAAAACGGCTGATTTTCGACAAAAGAGATAACACCCCCCCCATTACGTCATGCTTCAGAAATGTGGAAAATGGTCCGTTTTCAAATGTTTTATTTTTGAACGTCAGTTCACATTTGTAGGTGGATCATCAGTGTTAGAGCTAAAATTAGCATGTTTAAAGTGATTTTCATGCTTCCAGGGGCTCGGGAAGTGAAATAAATACCATTTGGAGGCATTTAATGTTCGAGCAAAAACGGCTGATTTTCGACAAAAGAGATAACACCCCCCCATTACGTCATGCTTCAGAAATGTGGAAAATGGTCCGTTTTCAAATGTTTTATTTTTGAACGTCAGTTCACATTTGTAGGTGGATCATCAGTGTTAGAGCTAAAATTAGCATGTTTAAAGTGATTTTCATGCTTCCAGGGGCTCGGGAAGTGAAATAAATACCATTTGGAGGCATTTAATGTTCGAGCAAAAACGGCTGATTTTCGACAAAAGAGATAACACCCCCCCATTACGTCATGCTTCAGAAATGTGGAAAATGGTCCGTTTTCAAATGTTTTATTTTTGAACGTCAGTTCCCATTTGTAGGTGGATCATCAGTGTTAGAGCTAAAATTAGCATGTTTAAAGTGATTTTCATGCTTCCAGGGGCCCAAAACACAAGATTTATGGAATGGTTAAAAGTGCATGAAAATGGCCAATTTACTCACTCTGAGTTCTCAAAAAGGGTTTCTTCACCCCGGGAAGTTAATTAAATACCATTTGGAGGCATTTAATGTTCAAGCAAAAACAGCTGATTTTCGACAAAAGAGATAACACCCCCCCATTACGTCATGCTTCAGAAATGTGGAAAATGGTCCGTTTTCAAATGTTTTATTTTTGAACGTCAGTTCACATTTGAAGGTGGATCATCAGTGTTAGAGCTAAAATTAGCATGTTTAAAGTGATGTTCATGCTTCCAGGGGCTCGGGAAGTTAATTAAATACCATTTGGAGGCATTTAATGTTCGAGCAAAAACGGCTGATTTTCGACAAAAGAGATAACACCCCCCCATTACGTCATGCTTCAGAAATGTGGAAAATGGTCCGTTTTCAAATGTTTTATTTTTGAACGTCAGTTCACATTTGTAGGTGGATCATCAGTGTTAGAGCTAAAATTAGCATGTTTAAAGTGATTTTCATGCTTCCAGGGGCTCGGGAAGTGAAATAAATACCATTTGGAGGCATTTAATGTTCGAGCAAAAACGGCTGATTTTCGACAAAAGAGATAACACCCCCCCATTACGTCATGCTTCAGAAATGTGGAAAATGGTCCGTTTTCAAATGTTTTATTTTTGAACGTCAGTTCATATTTGTAGGTGGATCATCAGTGTTAGAGCTAAAATTAGCATGTTTAAAGTGATTTTCATGCTTCCAGGGGCCCAAAACACAAGATTTATGGAATGGTTAAAAGTGCATGAAAATGGCCAATTTACTCACTCTGAGTTCTCAAAAAGGGTTTCTTCACCCCGGGAAGTTAATTAAATACCATTTGGAGGCATTTAATGTTCGAGCAAAAAGGGCTGATTTTCGACAAAAGAGATAACACCCCCCCATTACGTCATGCTTCAGAAATGTGGAAAATGGTCCGTTTTCAAATGTTTTATTTTTGAACGTCAGTTCACATTTGTAGGTGGATCATCAGTGTTAGAGCTAAAATTAGCATGTTTAAAGTGATTTTCATGCTTCCAGGGGCCCAAAACACAAGATTTATGGAATGGTTAAAAGTGCATGAAAATGGCCAATTTACTCACTCTGAGTTCTCAAAAAGGGTTTCTTCACCCCGGGAAGTTAATTAAATACCATTTGGAGGCATTTAATGTTCGAGCAAAAACGGCTGATTTTCGACAAAAGAGATAACACCCCCCATTACGTCATGCTTCAGAAATGTGGAAAATGGTCCGTTTTCAAATGTTTTATTTTTGAATGTCAGTTCACATTTGTAGGTGGATCATCAGTGTTAGAGCTAAAATTAGCATGTTTAAAGTGATTTTCATGCTTCCAGGGGCTCGGGAAGTTAATTAAATACCATTTGGAGGCATTTAATGTTCGAGCAAAAACGGCTGATTTTCGACAAAAGAGATAACACCCCCCCATTACGTCATGCTTCAGAAATGTGGAAAATGGTCCGTTTTCAAATGTTTTATTTTTGAACGTCAGTTCACATTTGTAGGTGGATCATCAGTGTTAGAGCTAAAATTAGCATGTTTAAAGTGATTTTCATGCTTCCAGGGGCCCAAAACACAAGATTTATGGAATGGTTAAAAGTGCATGAAAATGGCCAATTTACTCACTCTGAGTTCTCAAAAAGGGTTTCTTCACCCCGGGAAGTTAATTAAATACCATTTGGAGGCATTTAATGTTCGAGCAAAAACGGCTGATTTTCGACAAAAGAGATAACACCCCCCCATTACGTCATGCTTCAGAAATGTGGAAAATGGTCCGTTTTCAAATGTTTTATTTTTGAACGTCAGTTCACATTTGTAGGTGGATCATCAGTGTTAGAGCTAAAATTAGCATGTTTAAAGTGATTTTCATGCTTCCAGGGGCTCGGGAAGTTAATTAAATACCATTTGGAGGCATTTAATGTTCGAGCAAAAACGGCTGATTTTCGACAAAAGAGATAACACCCCCCCATTACGTCATGCTTCAGAAATGTGGAAAATGGTCCGTTTTCAAATGTTTTATTTTTGAACGTCAGTTCACATTTGTAGGTGGATCATCAGTGTTAGAGCTAAAATTAGCATGTTTAAAGTGATTTTCATGCTTCCAGGGGCTCGGGAAGTTAATTAAATACCATTTGGAGGCATTTAAAGTTCGAGCAAAAACGGCTGATTTTCGACAAAAGAGATAACACCCCCCCATTACGTCATGCTTCAGAAATGTGGAAAATGGTCCGTTTTCAAATGTTTTATTTTTGAACGTCAGTTCACATTTGTAGGTGGATCATCAGTGTTAGAGCTAAAATTAGCATGTTTAAAGTGATTTTCATGCTTCCAGGGGCCCAAAACACAAGATTTATGGAATGGTTAAAAGTGCATGAAAATGGCCAATTTACTCACTCTGAGTTCTCAAAAAGGGTTTCTTCACCCCGGGAAGTTAATTAAATACCATTTGGAGGCATTTAATGTTCGAGCAAAAACGGCTGATTTTCGACAAAAGAGATAACACCCCCCCATTACGTCATGCTTCAGAAATGTGGAAAATGGTCCGTTTTCAAATGTTTTATTTTTGAACGTCAGTTCACATTTGTAGGTGGATCATCAGTGTTAGAGCTAAAATTAGCATGTTTAAAGTGATTTTCATGCTTCCAGGGGCTCGGGAAGTTAATTAAATACCATTTGGAGGCATTTAATGTTCGAGCAAAAACGGCTGATTTTCGACAAAAGAGATAACACCCCCCCATTACGTCATGCTTCAGAAATGTGGAAAATGGTCCGTTTTCAAATGTTTTATTTTTGAACGTCAGTTCACATTTGTAGGTGGATCATCAGTGTTAGAGCTAAAATTAGCATGTTTAAAGTGATTTTCATGCTTCCAGGGGCTCGGGAAGTTAATTAAATACCATTTGGAGGCATTTAATGTTCGAGCAAAAACGGCTGATTTTCGACAAAAGAGATAACACCCCCCCATTACGTCATGCTTCAGAAATGTGGAAAATGGTCCGTTTTCAAATGTTTTATTTTTGAACGTCAGTTCACATTTGTAGGTGGATCATCAGTGTTAGAGCTAAAATTAGCATGTTTAAAGTGATTTTCATGCTTCCAGGGGCTCGGGAAGTTAATTAAATACCATTTGGAGGCATTTAATGTTCGAGCAAAAACGGCTGATTTTCGACAAAAGAGATAACACCCCCCCATTACGTCATGCTTCAGAAATGTGGAAAATGGTCCGTTTTCAAATGTTTTATTTTTGAACGTCAGTTCACATTTGTAGGTGGATCATCAGTGTTAGAGCTAAAATTAGCATGTTTAAAGTGATTTTCATGCTTCCAGGGGCTCAAAACACAAGATTTATGGAATGGTTAAAAGTGCATGAAAATGGCCAATTTACTCACTCTGAGTTCTCAAAAAGGGTTTCTTCACCCCGGGAAGTGAAATAAATACCATTTGGAGGCATTAAATGTTCGAGCAAAAACGGCTGATTTTCGACAAAAGAGATAACACCCCCCCATTACGTCATGCTTCAGAAATGTGGAAAATGGTCCGTTTTCAAATGTTTTATTTTTGAACGTCAGTTCACATTTGTAGGTGGATCATCAATGTTAGAGCTAAAATTAGCATGTTTAAAGTGATTTTCATGCTTCCAGGGGCTCGGGAAGTTAATTAAATACCATTTGGAGGCATTTAATGTTCGAGCAAAAACGGCTGATTTTCGACAAAAGAGATAACACCCCCCCATTACGTCATGCTTCAGAAATGTGGAAAATGGTCCGTTTTCAAATGTTTTATTTTTGAACGTCAGTTCACATTTGTAGGTGGATCATCAGTGTTAGAGCTAAAATTAGCATGTTTAAAGTGATTTTCATGCTTCCAGGGGCCCAAAACACAAGATTTATGGAATGGTTAAAAGTGCATGAAAATGGCCAATTTACTCACTCTGAGTTCTCAAAAAGGGTTTCTTCACCCCGGGAAGTTAATTAAATACCATTTGGAGGCATTTAATGTTCGAGCAAAAACGGCTGATTTTCGACAAAAGAGATAACACCCCCCCATTACGTCATGCTTCAGAAATGTGGAAAATGGTCCGTTTTCAAATGTTTTATTTTTGAACGTCAGTTCACATTTGTAGGTGGATCATCAGTGTTAGAGCTAAAATTAGCATGTTTAAAGTGATTTTCATGCTTCCAGGGGCTCGGGAAGTTAATTAAATACCATTTGGAGGCATTTAATGTTCGAGCAAAAACGGCTGATTTTCGACAAAAGAGATAACACCCCCCCATTACGTCATGCTTCAGAAATGTGGAAAATGGTCCGTTTTCAAATGTTTTATTTTTGAACGTCAGTTCACATTTGTAGGTGGATCATCAGTGTTAGAGCTAAAATTAGCATGTTTAAAGTGATTTTCATGCTTCCAGGGGCCCAAAACACAAGATTTATGGAATGGTTAAAAGTGCATGAAAATGGCCAATTTACTCACTCTGAGTTCTCAAAAAGGGTTTCTTCACCCCGGGAAGTTAATTAAATACCATTTGGAGGCATTTAATGTTCGAGCAAAAACGGCTGATTTTCGACAAAAGAGATAACACCCCCCCATTACGTCATGCTTCAGAAATGTGGAAAATGGTCCGTTTTCAAATGTTTTATTTTTGAACGTCAGTTCACATTTGTAGGTGGATCATCAGTGTTAGAGCTAAAATTAGCATGTTTAAAGTGATTTTCATGCTTCCAGGGGCTCGGGAAGTTAATTAAATACCATTTGGAGGCATTTAATGTTCGAGCAAAAACGGCTGATTTTCGACAAAAGAGATAACACCCCCCCATTACGTCATGCTTCAGAAATGTGGAAAATGGTCCGTTTTCAAATGTTTTATTTTTGAACGTCAGTTCACATTTGTAGGTGGATCATCAGTGTTAGAGCTAAAATTAGCATGTTTAAAGTGATTTTCATGCTTCCAGGGGCTCGGGAAGTTAATTAAATACCATTTGGAGGCATTTAATGTTCGAGCAAAAACGGCTGATTTTCGACAAAAGAGATAACACCCCCCCATTACGTCATGCTTCAGAAATGTGGAAAATGGTCTGTTTTCAAATGTTTTATTTTTGAACGTCAGTTCACATTTGTAGGTGGATCATCAGTGTTAGAGCTAAAATTAGCATGTTTAAAGTGATTTTCATGCTTCCAGGGGCCCAAAACACAAGATTAATGGAATGGTTAAAAGTGCATGAAAATGGCCAATTTACTCACTCTGAGTTCTCAAAAAGGGTTTCTTCACCCCGGGAAGTGAAATAAATACCATTTGGAGGCATTTAATGTTCGAGCAAAAACGGCTGATTTTCGACAAAAGAGATAACACCCCCCCATTACGTCATGCTTCAGAAATGTGGAAAATGGTCCGTTTTCAAATGTTTTATTTTTGAACGTCAGTTCACATTTGTAGGTGGATCATCAGTGTTAGAGCTAAAATTAGCATGTTTAAAGTGATTTTCATGCTTCCAGGGGCCCAAAACACAAGATTTATGGAATGGTTAAAAGTGCATGAAAATGGCCAATTTACTCACTCTGAGTTCTCAAAAAGGGTTTCTTCACCCCGGGAAGTTAATTAAATACCATTTGGAGGCATTTAATGTTCGAGCAAAAACAGCTGATTTTCGACAAAAGAGATAACACCCCCCCATTACGTCATGCTTCAGAAATGTGGAAAATGGTCCGTTTTCAAATGTTTTATTTTTGAACGTCAGTTCACATTTGTAGGTGGATCATCAGTGTTAGAGCTAAAATTAGCATGTTTAAAGTGATTTTCATGCTTCCAGGGGCTCGGGAAGTTAATTAAATACCATTTGGAGGCATTTAATGTTCGAGCAAAAACGGCTGATTTTCGACAAAAGAGATAACACCTAGGCATGGGCGGAAAATCCGTTCCGCTCGCGGATTTTGCGGATTTTTCGGGAAATCCGCAATCCGCGAGATTTGCGAATTTCCTGCAAAATCCGCAAATCCGCGAGCAGCGGATTTTGCTCGCACTGCTCGCACTGTTCGCGTGAGTTCGCGCCCCGCGAATAAGTGCGAAATTGCAGAAATACGATCTAAGCAAAACTGAAAGTAACTACTTACCAGGTTCAAAAGTTCAGGCACATCATTAGTAGCCATTTCCTGTAGTGCTTCCTGAGGGGCCCCTCCAGAGTTCAGTTGCCAGTTGAAACTATTATGTGACCCTGCTCTGAACCTCAGAATAGTTACACATATGCCACAAAGGTCCTGAATTACAGCTAAGGGAGACAAGCAGGAGCCAGGCTGGAAGTTAAAATCCATTAATCAGCCCCTAATTCATTATTGTCAGTTGGGGCAGGGCAGGTGTTGTAACTAATTTTGCAACAATGAAAGCACTTAGCAAGTGCAAAAGATCACTAATCAGGGCGCACTAAGGAAGCAGGTGCCAGCTAAAAAAATATTCTGTGACACATTAATCAGCCCCAAATTAATTCAGGTCACTTGAGGCAGGGAAGGTGTGCTTTGCTTTGCCGAAAATAATGTACACTGGACAACCAGAGGGTGTGGTGATGAAACAGAGGGTGGCATGGGTGGGCCAGAGGGTGGCATGAGTAGTCAGAGAGTGGCAGTGGTGACAGAGAGTGGCAGTGATGAAGAAGAGTGTCCCAAACAGGTTGGACACGTAGAAACAACAAGTTCGCAAAACTTGCGACCCGACAGGTAAGTTCGCAAATTGCGAAATTGTAAAAACCCTCGCGAACTGGCAGAAACACGGGCGAACACAAAAAAAAAAAAAAATCCGGAAATTCGCGGGAATTCGCGGATTTTGCGGATTGCGAATCCGCAAATCCGCAAAATTCGCGAACGCGAGATCCGCAAAATTCGCTCATGTTACGTCATGCTTCAGAAATGTGGAAAATGGTCCGTTTTCAAATGTTTTATTTTTGAACGTCAGTTCACATTTGTAGGTGGATCATCAGTGTTAGAGCTAAAATTAGCATGTTTAAAGTGATTTTCATGCTTCCAGGGGCTCGGGAAGTGAAATAAATACCATTTGGAGGCATTTAATGTTCGAGCAAAAACGGCTGATTTTCGACAAAAGAGATAACACCCCCCCATTACGTCATGCTTCAGAAATGTGGAAAATGGTCCGTTTTCAAATGTTTTATTTTTGAACGTCAGTTCACATTTGTAGGTGGATCATCAGTGTTAGAGCTAAAATTAGCATGTTTAAAGTGATTTTCATGCTTCCAGGGGCTCGGGAAGTGAAATAAATACCATTTGGAGGCATTTAATGTTCGAGCAAAAACGGCTGATTTTCGACAAAAGAGATAACACCCCCCCATTACGTCATGCTTCAGAAATGTGGAAAATGGTCCGTTTTCAAATGTTTTATTTTTGAACGTCAGTTCCCATTTGTAGGTGGATCATCAGTGTTAGAGCTAAAATTAGCATGTTTAAAGTGATTTTCATGCTTCCAGGGGCCCAAAACACAAGATTTATGGAATGGTTAAAAGTGCATGAAAATGGCCAATTTACTCACTCTGAGTTCTCAAAAAGGGTTTCTTCACCCCGGGAAGTTAATTAAATACCATTTGGAGGCATTTAATGTTCAAGCAAAAACAGCTGATTTTCGACAAAAGAGATAACACCCCCCCATTACGTCATGCTTCAGAAATGTGGAAAATGGTCCGTTTTCAAATGTTTTATTTTTGAACGTCAGTTCACATTTGAAGGTGGATCATCAGTGTTAGAGCTAAAATTAGCATGTTTAAAGTGATGTTCATGCTTCCAGGGGCTCGGGAAGTTAATTAAATACCATTTGGAGGCATTTAATGTTCGAGCAAAAACGGCTGATTTTCGACAAAAGAGATAACACCCCCCCATTACGTCATGCTTCAGAAATGTGGAAAATGGTCCGTTTTCAAATGTTTTATTTTTGAACGTCAGTTCACATTTGTAGGTGGATCATCAGTGTTAGAGCTAAAATTAGCATGTTTAAAGTGATTTTCATGCTTCCAGGGGCTCGGGAAGTGAAATAAATACCATTTGGAGGCATTTAATGTTCGAGCAAAAACGGCTGATTTTCGACAAAAGAGATAACACCCCCCCATTACGTCATGCTTCAGAAATGTGGAAAATGGTCCGTTTTCAAATGTTTTATTTTTGAACGTCAGTTCATATTTGTAGGTGGATCATCAGTGTTAGAGCTAAAATTAGCATGTTTAAAGTGATTTTCATGCTTCCAGGGGCCCAAAACACAAGATTTATGGAATGGTTAAAAGTGCATGAAAATGGCCAATTTACTCACTCTGAGTTCTCAAAAAGGGTTTCTTCACCCCGGGAAGTTAATTAAATACCATTTGGAGGCATTTAATGTTCGAGCAAAAAGGGCTGATTTTCGACAAAAGAGATAACACCCCCCCATTACGTCATGCTTCAGAAATGTGGAAAATGGTCCGTTTTCAAATGTTTTATTTTTGAACGTCAGTTCACATTTGTAGGTGGATCATCAGTGTTAGAGCTAAAATTAGCATGTTTAAAGTGATTTTCATGCTTCCAGGGGCCCAAAACACAAGATTTATGGAATGGTTAAAAGTGCATGAAAATGGCCAATTTACTCACTCTGAGTTCTCAAAAAGGGTTTCTTCACCCCGGGAAGTTAATTAAATACCATTTGGAGGCATTTAATGTTCGAGCAAAAACGGCTGATTTTCGACAAAAGAGATAACACCCCCCATTACGTCATGCTTCAGAAATGTGGAAAATGGTCCGTTTTCAAATGTTTTATTTTTGAACGTCAGTTCACATTTGTAGGTGGATCATCAGTGTTAGAGCTAAAATTAGCATGTTTAAAGTGATTTTCATGCTTCCAGGGGCTCGGGAAGTTAATTAAATACCATTTGGAGGCATTTAATGTTCGAGCAAAAACGGCTGATTTTCGACAAAAGAGATAACACCCCCCCATTACGTCATGCTTCAGAAATGTGGAAAATGGTCCGTTTTCAAATGTTTTATTTTTGAACGTCAGTTCACATTTGTAGGTGGATCATCAGTGTTAGAGCTAAAATTAGCATGTTTAAAGTGATTTTCATGCTTCCAGGGGCCCAAAACACAAGATTTATGGAATGGTTAAAAGTGCATGAAAATGGCCAATTTACTCACTCTGAGTTCTCAAAAAGGGTTTCTTCACCCCGGGAAGTTAATTAAATACCATTTGGAGGCATTTAATGTTCGAGCAAAAACGGCTGATTTTCGACAAAAGAGATAACACCCCCCCATTACGTCATGCTTCAGAAATGTGGAAAATGGTCCGTTTTCAAATGTTTTATTTTTGAACGTCAGTTCACATTTGTAGGTGGATCATCAGTGTTAGAGCTAAAATTAGCATGTTTAAAGTGATTTTCATGCTTCCAGGGGCTCGGGAAGTTAATTAAATACCATTTGGAGGCATTTAATGTTCGAGCAAAAACGGCTGATTTTCGACAAAAGAGATAACACCCCCCCATTACGTCATGCTTCAGAAATGTGGAAAATGGTCCGTTTTCAAATGTTTTATTTTTGAACGTCAGTTCACATTTGTAGGTGGATCATCAGTGTTAGAGCTAAAATTAGCATGTTTAAAGTGATTTTCATGCTTCCAGGGGCTCGGGAAGTTAATTAAATACCATTTGGAGGCATTTAATGTTCGAGCAAAAACGGCTGATTTTCGACAAAAGAGATAACACCCCCCCATTACGTCATGCTTCAGAAATGTGGAAAATGGTCCGTTTTCAAATGTTTTATTTTTGAACGTCAGTTCACATTTGTAGGTGGATCATCAGTGTTAGAGCTAAAATTAGCATGTTTAAAGTGATTTTCATGCTTCCAGGGGCTCGGGAAGTTAATTAAATACCATTTGGAGGCATTTAATGTTCGAGCAAAAACGGCTGATTTTCGACAAAAGAGATAACACCCCCCCATTACGTCATGCTTCAGAAATGTGGAAAATGGTCCGTTTTCAAATGTTTTATTTTTGAACGTCAGTTCACATTTGTAGGTGGATCATCAGTGTTAGAGCTAAAATTAGCATGTTTAAAGTGATTTTCATGCTTCCAGGGGCCCAAAACACAAGATTAATGGAATGGTTAAAAGTGCATGAAAATGGCCAATTTACTCACTCTGAGTTCTCAAAAAGGGTTTCTTCACCCCGGTAAGTGAAATAAATACCATTTGGAGGCATTTAATGTTCGAGCAAAAACGGCTGATTTTCGACAAAAGAGATAACACCCCCCCATTACGTCATGCTTCAGAAATGTGGAAAATGGTCCGTTTTCAAATGTTTTATTTTTGAACGTCAGTTCACATTTGTAGGTGGATCATCAGTGTTAGAGCTAAAATTAGCATGTTTAAAGTGATTTTCATGCTTCCAGGGGCCCAAAACACAAGATTTATGGAATGGTTAAAAGTGCATGAAAATGGCCAATTTACTCACTCTGAGTTCTCAAAAAGGGTTTTTTCACCCCGGGAAGTTAATTAAATACCATTTGGAGGCATTTAATGTTCAAGCAAAAACAGCTGATTTTCGACAAAAGAGATAACACCCCCCCATTACGTCATGCTTCAGAAATGTGGAAAATGGTCCGTTTTCAAATGTTTTATTTTTGAACGTCAGTTCACATTTGTAGGTGGATCATCAGTGTTAGAGCTAAAATTAGCATGTTTAAAGTGATTTTCATGCTTCCAGGGGCTCGGGAAGTTAATTAAATACCATTTGGAGTCATTTAATGTTCGAGCAAAAACGGCTGATTTTCGACAAAAGAGATAACACCCCCCCATTACGTCATGCTTCAGAAATGTGGAAAATGGTCCTTTTTCAAATGTTTTATTTTTGAACGTCAGTTCACATTTGTAGGTGGATCATCAGTGTTAGAGCTAAAATTAGCATGTTTAAAGTGATTTTCATGCTTCCAGGGGCTCGGGAAGTGAAATAAATACCATTTGGAGGCATTTAATGTTCGAGCAAAAACGGCTGATTTTCGACAAAAGAGATAACACCCCCCCATTACGTCATGCTTCAGAAATGTGGAAAATGGTCCGTTTTCAAATGTTTTATTTTTGAACGTCAGTTCACATTTGTAGGTGGATCATCAGTGTTAGAGCTAAAATTAGCATGTTTAAAGTGATTTTCATGCTTCCAGGGGCCCAAAACACAAGATTTATGGAATGGTTAAAAGTGCATGAAAATGGCCAATTTACTCACTCTGAGTTCTCAAAAAGGGTTTCTTCACCCCGGGAAGTTAATTAAATACCATTTGGAGGCATTTAATGTTCGAGCAAAAACGGCTGATTTTCGACAAAAGAGATAACACCCCCCCATTACGTCATGCTTCAGAAATGTGGAAAATGGTTCGTTTTCAAATGTTTTATTTTTGAACGTCAGTTCACATTTGTAGGTGGATTATCAGTGTTAGAGCTAAAATTAGCATGTTTAAAGTGATTTTCATGCTTCCAGGGGCTCGGGAAGTTAATTAAATACCATTTGGAGGCATTTAATGTTCGAGCAAAAACGGCTGATTTTCGACAAAAGAGATAACACCCCCCCATTACGTCATGCTTCAGAAATGTGGAAAATGGTCCGTTTTCAAATGTTTTATTTTTGAACGTCAGTTCACATTTGTAGGTGGATCATCAGTGTTAGAGCTAAAATTAGCATGTTTAAAGTGATTTTCATGCTTCCAGGGGCTCGGGAAGTTAATTAAATACCATTTGGAGGCATTTAATGTTCAAGCAAAAACGGCTGATTTTCGACAAAAGAGATAACACCCCCCCATTACGTCATGCTTCAGAAATGTGGAAAATGGTCCGTTTTCAAATGTTTTATTTTTGAACGTCAGTTCACATTTGTAGGTGGATCATCAGTGTTAGAGCTAAAATTAGCATGTTTAAAGTGATTTTCATGCTTCCAGGGGCTCGGGAAGTGAAATAAATACCATTTGGAGGCATTTAATGTTCGAGCAAAAACGGCTGATTTTCGACAAAAGAGATAACACCCCCCCATTACGTCATGCTTCAGAAAGGTGGAAAATGGTCCGTTTGCAAATGTTTTATTTTTGAACGTCAGTTCACATTTGTAGGTGGATCATCAGTGTTAGAGCTAAAATTAGCATGTTTAAAGTGATTTTCATGCTTCCAGGGGCTCGGGAAGTGAAATAAATACCATTTGGAGGCATTTAATGTTTGAGCAAAAACGGCTGATTTTCGACAAAAGAGATAACACCCCCCCATTACGTCATGCTTCAGAAATGTGGAAAATGGTCCGTTTTCAAATGTTTTATTTTTGAACGTCAGTTCACATTTGTAGGTGGATCATCAGTGTTAGAGCTAAAATTAGCATGTTTAAAGTGATTTTCATGCTTCCAGGGGTTCGGGAAGTGAAATAAATACCATTTGGAGGCATTTAATGTTCGAGCAAAAACGGCTGATTTTCGACAAAAGAGATAACACCCCCCCATTACGTCATGCTTCAGAAATGTGGAAAATGGTCCGTTTTCAAATGTTTTATTTTTGAACGTCAGTTCACATTTGTAGGTGGATCATCAGTGTTAGAGCTAAAATTAGCATGTTTAAAGTGATTTTCATGCTTCCAGGGGCCCAAAACACAAGATTTATGGAATGGTTAAAAGTGCATGAAAATGGCCAATTTACTCACTCTGAGTTCTCAAAAAGGGTTTCTTCACCCCGGGAAGTTAATTAAATACCATTTGGAGGCATTTAATGTTCGAGCAAAAACGGCTGATTTTCGACAAAAGATATAACACGCCCTCATTACGTCATGCTTCAGAAATGTGGAAAATGGTCCGTTTTCAAATGTTTTATTTTTGAACGTCAGTTCACATTTGTAGGTGGATCATCAGTGTTAGAGCTAAAATTAGCATGTTTAAAGTGATTTTCATGCTTCCAGGGGCTCGGGAAGTTAATTAAATACCATTTGGAGGCATTTAATGTTCGAGCAAAAACGGCTGATTTTCGACAAAAGAGATAACACCCCCCCATTACGTCATGCTTCAGAAATGTGGAAAATGGTCCGTTTTCAAATGTTTTATTTTTGAACGTCAGTTCACATTTGTAGGTGGATCATCAGTGTTAGAGCTAAAATTAGCATGTTTAAAGTGATTTTCATGCTTCCAGGGGCTCGGGAAGTGAAATAAATACCATTTGGAGGCATTTAATGTTCGAGCAAAAACGGCTGATTTTCGACAAAAGAGATAACACCCCCCCATTACGTCATGCTTCAGAAATGTGGAAAATGGTCCGTTTTCAAATGTTTTATTTTTGAACGTCAGTTCACATTTGTAGGTGGATCATCAGTGTTAGAGCTAAAATTAGCATGTTTAAAGTGATTTTCATGCTTCCAGGGGCTCAAAACACAAGATTTATGGAATGGTTAAAAGTGCATGAAAATGGCCAATTTACTCACTCTGAGTTCTCAAAAAGGGTTTCTTCACCCCGGGAAGTGAAATAAATACCATTTGGAGGCATTAAATGTTCGAGCAAAAACGGCTGATTTTCGACAAAAGAGATAACACCCCCCCATTACGTCATGCTTCAGAAATGTGGAAAATGGTCCGTTTTCAAATGTTTTATTTTTGAACGTCAGTTCACATTTGTAGGTGGATCATCAATGTTAGAGCTAAAATTAGCATGTTTAAAGTGATTTTCATGCTTCCAGGGGCTCGGGAAGTTAATTAAATACCATTTGGAGGCATTTAATGTTCGAGCAAAAACGGCTGATTTTCGACAAAAGAGATAACACCCCCCCATTACGTCATGCTTCAGAAATGTGGAAAATGGTCCGTTTTCAAATGTTTTATTTTTGAACGTCAGTTCACATTTGTAGGTGGACCATCAGTGTTAGAGCTAAAATTAGCATGTTTAAAGTGATTTCATGCTTCCAGGGGCCCAAAACACAAGATTTATGGAATGGTTAAAAGTGCATGAAAATGGCCAATTTACTCACTCTGAGTTCTCAAAAAGGGTTTCTTCACCCCGGGAAGTTAATTAAATACCATTTGGAGGCATTTAATGTTCGAGCAAAAACGGCTGATTTTCGACAAAAGAGATAACACCCCCCCATTACGTCATGCTCAGAAATGTGGAAAATGGTCCGTTTTCAAATGTTTTATTTTTGAACGTCAGTTCACATTTGTAGGTGGATCATCAGTGTTAGAGCTAAAATTAGCATGTTTAAAGTGATGTTCATGCTTCCAGGGGCTCGGGAAGTTAATTAAATACCATTTGGAGGCATTTAATGTTCGAGCAAAAACGGCTGATTTTCGACAAAAGAGATAACACCCCCCCATTACGTCATGCTTCAGAAATGTGGAAAATGGTCCGTTTTCAAATGTTTTATTTTTGAACGTCAGTTCACATTTGTAGGTGGATCATCAGTGTTAGAGCTAAAATTAGCATGTTTAAAGTGATTTTCATGCTTCCAGGGGCTCGGGAAGTTAATTAAATACCATTTGGAGGCATTTAATGTTCGAGCAAAAACGGCTGATTTTCGACAAAAGAGATAACACCCCCCCATTACGTCATGCTTCAGAAATGTGGAAAATGGTCCATTTTCAAATGTTTTATTTTTGAACGTCAGTTCACATTTGTAGGTGGATCATCAGTGTTAGAGCTAAAATTAGCATGTTTAAAGTGATTTTCATGCTTCCAGGGGCTCGGGAAGTGAAATAAATACCATTTGGAGGCATTTAATGTTCGAGCAAAAACGGCTGATTTTCGACAAAAGAGATAACACCCCCCCATTACGTCATGCTTCAGAAATGTGGAAAATGGTCCATTTTCAAATGTTTTATTTTTGAACGTCAGTTCACATTTGTAGGTGGATCATCAGTGTTAGAGCTAAAATTAGCATGTTTAAAGTGATTTTCATGCTTCCATGGGCCCAAAACACAAGATTTATGGAATGGTTAAAAGTGCATGAAAATGGCCAATTTACTCACTCTGAGTTCTCAAAAAGGGTTTCTTCACCCCGGGAAGTTAATTAAATACCATTTGGAGGCATTTAATGTTCGAGCAAAAACGGCTGATTTTCGACAAAAGAGATAACACCCCCCCATTACGTCATGCTTCAGAAATGTGGAAAATGGTCCGTTATCAAATGTTTTATTTTTGAACGTCAGTTCACATTTGTAGGTGGATCATCAGTGTTAGAGCTAAAATTAGCATGTTTAAAGTGATTTTCATGCTTCCAGGGGCCCAAAACACAAGATTTATGGAATGGTTAAAAGTGCATGAAAATGGCCAATTTACTCACTCTGAGTTCTCAAAAAGGGTTTCTTCACCCCGGGAAGTTAATTAAATACCATTTGGAGGCATTTAATGTTCGAGCAAAAACGGCTGATTTTCGACAAAAGAGATAACACCCCCCCATTACGTCATGCTTCAGAAATGTGGAAAATGGTCCGTTTTCAAATGTTTTATTTTTGAACGTCAGTTCACATTTGTAGGTGGATCATCAGTGTTAGAGCTAAAATTAGCATGTTTAAAGTGATTTTCATGCTTCCAGGGGCTCGGGAAGTTAATTAAATACCATTTGGAGGCATTTAATGTTCGAGCAAAAACGGCTGATTTTCGACAAAAGAGATAACACCCCCCCATTACGTCATGCTTCAGAAATGTGGAAAATGGTCCGTTTTCAAATGTTTTATTTTTGAACGTCAGTTCACATTTGTAGGTGGATCATCAGTGTTAGAGCTAAAATTAGCATGTTTAAAGTGATTTTCATGCTTCCAGGGGCTCGGGAAGTTAATTAAATACCATTTGGAGGCATTTAATGTTCGAGCAAAAACGGCTGATTTTCGACAAAAGAGATAACACCCCCCCATTACGTCATGCTTCAGAAATGTGGAAAATGGTCCGTTTTCAAATGTTTTATTTTTGAACGTCAGTTCACATTTGTAGGTGGATCATCAGTGTTAGAGCTAAAATTAGCATGTTTAAAGTGATTTTCATGCTTCCAGGGGCTCGGGAAGTTAATTAAATACCATTTGGAGGCATTTAATGTTCGAGCAAAAACGGCTGATTTTCGACAAAAGAGATAACACCCCCCCATTACGTCATGCTTCAGAAATTTGGAAAATGGTCCGTTTTCAAATGTTTTATTTTTGAACGTCAGTTCACATTTGTAGGTGGATCATCAGTGTTAGAGCTAAAATTAGCATGTTTAAAGTGATTTTCATGCTTCCAGGGGCCCAAAACACAAGATTAATGGAATGGTTAAAAGTGCATGAAAATGGCCTATTTACTCACTCTGAGTTCTCAAAAAGGGTTTCTTCACCCCGGGAAGTGAAATAAATACCATTTGGAGGCATTTAATGTTCGAGCAAAAACGGCTGATTTTCGACAAAAGAGATAACACCCCCCCATTACGTCATGCTTCAGAAATGTGGAAAATGGTCCGTTTTCAAATGTTTTATTTTTGAACGTCAGTTCACATTTGTAGGTGGATCATCAGTGTTAGAGCTAAAATTAGCATGTTTAAAGTGATTTTCATGCTTCCAGGGGCCCAAAACACAAGATTAATGGAATGGTTAAAAGTGCATGAAAATGGCCAATTTACTCACTCTGAGTTCTCAAAAAGGGTTTCTTCACCCCGGGAAGTTAATTAAATACCATTTGGAGGCATTTAATGTTCGAGCAAAAACGGCTGATTTTCGACAAAAGAGATAACACCCCCCCATTACGTCATGCTTCAGAAATGTGGAAAATGATCCGTTTTCAAATGTTTTATTTTTGAACGTCAGTTCACATTTGTAGGTGGATCATCAGTGTTAGAGCTAAAATTAGCATGTTTAAAGTGATTTTCATGCTTTCAGGGGCCCAAAACACAAGATTAATGGAATGGTTAAAAGTGCATGAAAATGGCCTATTTACTCACTCTGAGTTCTCAAAAAGGGTTTCTTCACCCCGGGAAGTGAAATAAATACCATTTGGAGGCATTTAATGTTCGAGCAAAAACGGCTGATTTTCGACAAAAGAGATAACACCCCCCCATTACGTCATGCTTCAGAAATGTGGAAAATGGTCCGTTTTCAAATGTTTTATTTTTGAACGTCAGTTCACATTTGTAGGTGGATCATCAGTGTTAGAGCTAAAATTAGCATGTTTAAAGTGATTTTCATGCTTCCAGGGGCCCAAAACACAAGATTTATGGAATGGTTAAAAGTGCATGAAAATGGCCAATTTACTCACTCTGAGTTCTCAAAAAGGGTTTCTTCACCCCGGGAAGTTAATTAAATACCATTTGGAGGCATTTAATGTTCGAGCAAAAACAGCTGATTTTCGACAAAAGAGATAACACCCCCCCATTACGTCATGCTTCAGAAATGTGGAAAATGGTCCGTTTTCAAATGTTTTATTTTTGAACGTCAGTTCACATTTGTAGGTGGATCATCAGTGTTAGAGCTAAAATTAGCATGTTTAAAGTGATTTTCATGCTTCCAGGGGCTCGGGAAGTTAATTAAATACCATTTGGAGGCATTTAATGTTCGAGCAAAAACGGCTGATTTTCGACAAAAGAGATAACACCCCCCCATTACGTCATGCTTCAGAAATGTGGAAAATGGTCCGTTTTCAAATGTTTTATTTTTGAACGTCAGTTCACATTTGTAGGTGGATCATCAGTGTTAGAGCTAAAATTAGCATGTTTAAAGTGATTTTCATGCTTCCAGGGGCTCGGGAAGTGAAATAAATACCATTTGGAGGCATTTAATGTTCGAGCAAAAACGGCTGATTTTCGACAAAAGAGATAACACCCCCCCATTACGTCATGCTTCAGAAATGTGGAAAATGGTCCGTTTTCAAATGTTTTATTTTTGAACGTCAGTTCACATTTGTAGGTGGATCATCAGTGTTAGAGCTAAAATTAGCATGTTTAAAGTGATTTTCATGCTTCCAGGGGCTCGGGAAGTGAAATAAATACCATTTGGAGGCATTTAATGTTCGAGCAAAAACGGCTGATTTTCGACAAAAGAGATAACACCCCCCCATTACGTCATGCTTCAGAAATGTGGAAAATGGTCCGTTTTCAAATGTTTTATTTTTGAACGTCAGTTCCCATTTGTAGGTGGATCATCAGTGTTAGAGCTAAAATTAGCATGTTTAAAGTGATTTTCATGCTTCCAGGGGCCCAAAACACAAGATTTATGGAATGGTTAAAAGTGCATGAAAATGGACAATTTACTCACTCTGAGTTCTCAAAAAGGGTTTCTTCACCCCGGGAAGTTAATTAAATACCATTTGGAGGCATTTAATGTTCAAGCAAAAACAGCTGATTTTCGACAAAAGAGATAACACCCCCCCATTACGTCATGCTTCAGAAATGTGGAAAATGGTCCGTTTTCAAATGTTTTATTTTTGAACGTCAGTTCACATTTGTAGGTGGATCATCAGTGTTAGA
This sequence comes from Lissotriton vulgaris, assembly GCF_964263255.1. Lineage (NCBI taxonomy): Eukaryota > Metazoa > Chordata > Amphibia > Caudata > Salamandridae > Lissotriton > Lissotriton vulgaris. The sequence goes on along the minus strand of NW_028252542.1, from coordinate 80,468 downwards.
GCTAAAATTAGCATGTTTAAAGTGATTTTCATGCTTCCAGGGGCTCGGGAAGTGAAATAAATACCATTTGGAGGCATTTAATGTTCGAGCAAAAACGGCTGATTTTCGACAAAAGAGATAACACCCCCCCATTACGTCATGCTTCAGAAATGTGGAAAATGGTCCGTTTTCAAATGTTTTATTTTTGAACGTCAGTTCACATTTGTAGGTGGATCATCAGTGTTAGAGCTAAAATTAGCATGTTTAAAGTGATTTTCATGCTTCCAGGGGCCCAAAACACAAGATTTATGGAATGGTTAAAAGTGCATGAAAATGGCCAATTTACTCACTCTGAGTTCTCAAAAAGGGTTTCTTCACCCCGGGAAGTTAATTAAATACCATTTGGAGGCATTTAATGTTCGAGCAAAAGGGCTGATTTTCGACAAAAGAGATAACACCCCCCCATTACGTCATGCTTCAGAAATGTGGAAAATGGTCCGTTTTCAAATGTTTTATTTTTGAACGTCAGTTCACATTTGTAGGTGGATCATCAGTGTTAGAGCTAAAATTAGCATGTTTAAAGTGATTTTCATGCTTCCAGGGGCTCGGGAAGTTAATTAAATACCATTTGGAGGCATTTAATGTTCGAGCAAAAACGGCTGATTTTCGACAAAAGAGATAACACCCCCCATTACGTCATGCTTCAGAAATGTGGAAAATGGTCCGTTTTCAAATGTTTTATTTTTGAACTTCAGTTCACATTTGTAGGTGGATCATCAGTGTTAGAGCTAAAATTAGCATGTTTAAAGTGATTTTCATGCTTCCAGGGGCCCAAAACACAAGATTTATGGAACGGTTAAAAGTGCATGAAAATGGCCAATTTACTCACTCTGAGTTCTCAAAAAGAGTTTCTTCACCCCGGGAAGTTAATTAAATACCATTTGGAGGCATTTAATGTTCGAGCAAAAACAGCTGATTTTCGACAAAAGAGATAACACCCCCCCATTACGTCATGCTTCAGAAATGTGGAAAATGGTCCGTTTTCAAATGTTTTATTTTTGAACGTCAGTTCACATTTGTAGGTGGATCATCAGTGTTAGAGCTAAAATTAGCATGTTTAAAGTGATTTTCATGCTTCCAGGGGCTCGGGAAGTTAATTAAATACCATTTGGAGGCATTTAATGTTCGAGCAAAAACGGCTGATTTTCGACAAAAGAGATAACACCCCCCCATTACGTCATGCTTCAGAAATGTGGAAAATGGTCCGTTTTCAAATGTTTTATTTTTGAACGTCAGTTCACATTTGTAGGTGGATCATCAGTGTTAGAGCTAAAATTAGCATGTTTAAAGTGATTTTCATGCTTCCAGGGGCTCGGGAAGTGAAATAAATACCATTTGGAGGCATTTAATGTTCGAGCAAAAACGGCTGATTTTCGACAAAAGAGATAACACCCCCCCATTACGTCATGCTTCAGAAATGTGGAAAATGGTCCGTTTTCAAATGTTTTATTTTTGAACGTCAGTTCACATTTGTAGGTGGATCATCAGTGTTAGAGCTAAAATTAGCATGTTTAAAGTGATTTTCATGCTTCCAGGGGCTCGGGAAGTTAATTAAATACCATTTGGAGGCATTTAATGTTCGAGCAAAAACGGCTGATTTTCGACAAAAGAGATAACACCCCCCCATTACGTCATGCTTCAGAAATGTGGAAAATGGTCCGTTTTCAAATGTTTTATTTTTGAACGTCAGTTCACATTTGTAGGTGGATCATCAGTGTTAGAGCTAAAATTAGCATGTTTAAAGTGATTTTCATGCTTCCAGGGGCTCGGGAAGTGAAATAAATACCATTTGGAGGCATTTAATGTTCGAGCAAAAACGGCTGATTTTCGACAAAAGAGATAACACCCCCCCATTACGTCATGCTTCAGAAATGTGGAAAATGGTCCGTTTTCAAATGTTTTATTTTTGAACGTCAGTTCACATTTGTAGTGGATCATCAGTGTTAGAGCTAAAATTAGCATGTTTAAAGTGATTTTCATGCTTCCAGGGGCCCAAAACACAAGATTTATGGAATGGTTAAAAGTGCATGAAAATGGCCAATTTACTCACTCTGAGTTCTCAAAAAGGGTTTCTTCACCCCGGGAAGTTAATTAAATACCATTTGGAGGCATTTAATGTTCGAGCAAAAACGGCTGATTTTCGACAAAAGAGATAACACCCCCCCATTACGTCATGCTTCAGAAATGTGGAAAATGGTCCGTTTTCAAATGTTTAATTTTTGAACGTCAGTTCACATTTGTAGGTGGATCATCAGTGTTAGAGCTAAAATTAGCATGTTTAAAGTGATTTTCATGCTTCCAGGGGCTCGGGAAGTTAATTAAATACCATTTGGAGGCATTTAATGTTCGAGCAAAAACGGCTGATTTTCGACAAAAGAGATAACACCCCCCCATTACGTCATGCTTCAGAAATGTGGAAAATGGTCCGTTTTCAAATGTTTTATTTTTGAACGTCAGTTCACATTTGTAGGTGGATCATCAGTGTTAGAGCTAAAATTAGCATGTTTAAAGTGATTTTCATGCTTCCAGGGGCCCAAAACACAAGATTTATGGAATGGTTAAAAGTGCATGAAAATGGCCAATTTACTCACTCTGAGTTCTCAAAAAGGGTTTCTTCACCCCGGGAAGTTAATTAAATACCATTTGGAGGCATTTAATGTTCGAGCAAAAACGGCTGATTTTCGACAAAAGAGATAACACCCCCCCATTACGTCATGCTTCAGAAATGTGGAAAATGGTCCGTTTTCAAATGTTTTATTTTTGAACGTCAGTTCACATTTGTAGGTGGATCATCAGTGTTAGAGCTAAAATTAGAATGTTTAAAGTGATTTTCATGCTTCCAGGGGCTCGGGAAGTTAATTAAATACCATTTGGAGGCATTTAATGTTCGAGCAAAAACGGCTGATTTTCGACAAAAGAGATAACACCCCCCCATTACGTCATGCTTCAGAAATGTGGAAAATGGTCCGTTTTCAAATGTTTTATTTTTGAACGTCAGTTCACATTTGTAGGTGGATCATCAGTGTTAGAGCTAAAATTAGCATGTTTAAAGTGATTTTCATGCTTCCAGGGGCTCGGGAAGTTAATTAAATACCATTTGGAGGCATTTAATGTTCGAGCAAAAACGGCTGATTTTCGACAAAAGAGATAACACCCCCCCATTACGTCATGCTTCAGAAATGTGGAAAATGGTCCGTTTTCAAATGTTTTATTTTTGAACGTCAGTTCACATTTGTAGGTGGATCATCAGTGTTAGAGCTAAAATTAGCATGTTTAAAGTGATTTTCATGCTTCCAGGGGCCCAAAACACAAGATTAATGGAATGGTTAAAAGTGCATGAAAATGGCCAATTTACTCACTCTGAGTTCTCAAAAAGGGTTTCTTCACCCCGGGAAGTGAAATAAATACCATTTGGAGGCATTTAATGTTCGAGCAAAAACGGCTGATTTTCGACAAAAGAGATAACACCCCCCCATTACGTCATGCTTCAGAAATGTGGAAAATGGTCCGTTTTCAAATGTTTTATTTTTGAACGTCAGTTCACATTTGTAGGTGGATCATCAGTGTTAGAGCTAAAATTAGCATGTTTAAAGTGATTTTCATGCTTCCAGGGGCCCAAAACACAAGATTAATGGAATGGTTAAAAGTGCATGAAAATGGCCAATTTACTCACTCTGAGTTCTCAAAAAGGGTTTCTTCACCCCGGGAAGTGAAATAAATACCATTTGGAGGCATTTAATGTTCGAGCAAAAACGGCTGATTTTCGACAAAAGAGATAACACCCCCCCATTACGTCATGCTTCAGAAATGTGGAAAATGGTCCGTTTTCAAATGTTTAATTTTTGAACGTCAGTTCACATTTGTAGGTGGATCATCAGTGTTAGAGCTAAAATTAGCATGTTTAAAGTGATTTTCATGCTTCCAGGGGCTCGGGAAGTTAATTAAATACCATTTGGAGGCATTTAATGTTCGAGCAAAAACGGCTGATTTTCGACAAAAGAGATAACACCCCCCCATTACGTCATGCTTCAGAAATGTGGAAAATGGTCCGTTTTCAAATGTTTTATTTTTGAACGTCAGTTCACATTTGTAGGTGGATCATCAGTGTTAGAGCTAAAATTAGCATGTTTAAAGTGATTTTCATGCTTCCAGGGGCCCAAAACACAAGATTTATGGAATGGTTAAAAGTGCATGAAAATGGCCAATTTACTCACTCTGAGTTCTCAAAAAGGGTTTCTTCACCCCGGGAAGTTAATTAAATACCATTTGGAGGCATTTAATGTTCGAGCAAAAACGGCTGATTTTCGACAAAAGAGATAACACCCCCCCATTACGTCATGCTTCAGAAATGTGGAAAATGGTCCGTTTTCAAATGTTTTATTTTTGAACGTCAGTTCACATTTGTAGGTGGATCATCAGTGTTAGAGCTAAAATTAGAATGTTTAAAGTGATTTTCATGCTTCCAGGGGCTCGGGAAGTTAATTAAATACCATTTGGAGGCATTTAATGTTCGAGCAAAAACGGCTGATTTTCGACAAAAGAGATAACACCCCCCCATTACGTCATGCTTCAGAAATGTGGAAAATGGTCCGTTTTCAAATGTTTTATTTTTGAACGTCAGTTCACATTTGTAGGTGGATCATCAGTGTTAGAGCTAAAATTAGCATGTTTAAAGTGATTTTCATGCTTCCAGGGGCTCGGGAAGTTAATTAAATACCATTTGGAGGCATTTAATGTTCGAGCAAAAACGGCTGATTTTCGACAAAAGAGATAACACCCCCCCATTACGTCATGCTTCAGAAATGTGGAAAATGGTCCGTTTTCAAATGTTTTATTTTTGAACGTCAGTTCACATTTGTAGGTGGATCATCAGTGTTAGAGCTAAAATTAGCATGTTTAAAGTGATTTTCATGCTTCCAGGGGCCCAAAACACAAGATTAATGGAATGGTTAAAAGTGCATGAAAATGGCCAATTTACTCACTCTGAGTTCTCAAAAAGGGTTTCTTCACCCCGGGAAGTGAAATAAATACCATTTGGAGGCATTTAATGTTCGAGCAAAAACGGCTGATTTTCGACAAAAGAGATAACACCCCCCCATTACGTCATGCTTCAGAAATGTGGAAAATGGTCCGTTTTCAAATGTTTTATTTTTGAACGTCAGTTCACATTTGTAGGTGGATCATCAGTGTTAGAGCTAAAATTAGCATGTTTAAAGTGATTTTCATGCTTCCAGGGGCCCAAAACACAAGATTAATGGAATGGTTAAAAGTGCATGAAAATGGCCAATTTACTCACTCTGAGTTCTCAAAAAGGGTTTCTTCACCCCGGGAAGTGAAATAAATACCATTTGGAGGCATTTAATGTTCGAGCAAAAACGGCTGATTTTCGACAAAAGAGATAACACCCCCCCATTACGTCATGCTTCAGAAATGTGGAAAATGGTCCGTTTTCAAATGTTTTATTTTTGAACGTCAGTTCACATTTGTAGGTGGATCATCAGTGTTAGAGCTAAAATTAGCATGTTTAAAGTGGTTTTCATGCTTCCAGGGGCTCGGGAAGTTAATTAAATACCATTTGGAGGCATTTAATGTTCGAGCAAAAACGGCTGATTTTCGACAAAAGAGATAACACCCCCCCATTACGTCATGCTTCAGAAATGTGGAAAATGGTCCGTTTTCAAATGTTTTATTTTTGAACGTCAGTTCACATTTGTAGGTGGATCATCAGTGTTAGAGCTAAAATTAGCATGTTTAAAGTGATTTTCATGCTTCCAGGGGCTCGGGAAGTTAATTAAATACCATTTGGAGGCATTTAATGTTCGAGCAAAAACGGCTGATTTTCGACAAAAGAGATAACACCCCCCCATTACGTCATGCTTCAGAAATGTGGAAAACGGTCAGTTTTCAAATGTTTTATTTTTGAACGTCAGTTCACATTTGTAGGTGGATCATCAGTGTTAGAGCTAAAATTAGCATGTTTAAAGTGATTTTCATGCTTCCAGGGGCCCAAAACACAAGATTAATGGAATGGTTAAAAGTGCATGAAAATGGCCAATTTACTCACTCTGAGTTCTCAAAAAGGGTTTCTTCACCCCGGGAAGTTAATTAAATACCATTTGGAGGCATTTAATGTTCGAGCAAAAACGGCTGATTTTCGACAAAAGAGATAACACCCCCCCATTACGTCATGCTTCAGAAATGTGGAAAATGGTCCGTTTTCAAATGTTTTATTTTTGAACGTCAGTTCACATTTGTAGGTGGATCATCAGTGTTAGAGCTAAAATTAGCATGTTTAAAGTGATTTTCATGCTTCCAGGGGCCCAAAACACAAGATTAATGGAATGGTTAAAAGTGCATGAAAATGGCCAATTTACTCACTCTGAGTTCTCAAAAAGGGTTTCTTCACCCCGGGAAGTGAAATAAATACCATTTGGAGGCATTTAATGTTCGAGCAAAAACGGCTGATTTTCGACAAAAGAGATAACACCCCCCCATTACGTCATGCTTCAGAAATGTGGAAAATGGTCCGTTTTCAAATGTTTTATTTTTGAACGTCAGTTCACATTTGTAGGTGGATCATCAGTGTTAGAGCTAAAATTAGCATGTTTAAAGTGGTTTTCATGCTTCCAGGGGCTCGGGAAGTTAATTAAATACCATTTGGAGGCATTTAATGTTCGAGCAAAAACGGCTGATTTTCGACAAAAGAGATAACACCCCCCCATTACGTCATGCTTCAGAAATGTGGAAAACGGTCCGTTTTCAAATGTTTTATTTTTGAACGTCAGTTCACATTTGTAGGTGGATCATCAGTGTTAGAGCTAAAATTAGCATGTTTAAAGTGATTTTCATGCTTCCAGGGGCCCAAAACACAAGATTAATGGAATGGTTAAAAGTGCATGAAAATGGCCAATTTACTCACTCTGAGTTCTCAAAAAGGGTTTCTTCACCCCGGGAAGTGAAATAAATACCATTTGGAGGCATTTAATGTTCGAGCAAAAACGGCTGATTTTCGACAAAAGAGATAACACCCCCCCATTACGTCATGCTTCAGAAATGTGGAAAATGGTCCGTTTTCAAATGTTTTATTTTTGAACGTCAGTTCACATTTGTAGGTGGATCATCAGTGTTAGAGCTAAAATTAGCATGTTTAAAGTGATTTTCATGCTTCCAGGGGCTCGGGAAGTTAATTAAATACCATTTGGAGGCATTTAATGTTCGAGCAAAAACGGCTGATTTTCGACAAAAGAGATAACACCCCCCCATTACGTCATGCTTCAGAAATGTGGAAAACGGTCCGTTTTCAAATGTTTTATTTTTGAACGTCAGTTCACATTTGTAGGTGGATCATCAGTGTTAGAGCTAAAATTAGCATTGTTAAAGTGATTTTCATGCTTCCAGGGGCCCAAAACACAAGATTAATGGAATGGTTAAAAGTGCATGAAAATGGCCAATTTACTCACTCTGAGTTCTCAAAAAGGGTTTCTTCACCCCGGGAAGTGAAATAAATACCATTTGGAGGCATTTAATGTTCGAGCAAAAACGGCTGATTTTCGACAAAAGAGATAACACCCCCCCATTACGTCATGCTTCAGAAATGTGGAAAATGGTCCGTTTTCAAATGTTTTATTTTTGAACGTCAGTTCACATTTGTAGGTGGATCATCAGTGTTAGAGCTAAAATTAGCATGTTTAAAGTGATTTTCATGCTTCCAGGGGCTCGGGAAGTTAATTAAATACCATTTGGAGGCATTTAATGTTCGAGCAAAAACGGCTGATTTTCGACAAAAGAGATAACACCCCCCCATTACGTCATGCTTCAGAAATGTGGAAAATGGTCCGTTTTCAAATGTTTTATTTTTGAACGTCAGTTCACATTTGTAGGTGGATCATCAGTGTTAGAGCTAAAATTAGCATGTTTAAAGTGATTTTCATGCTTCCAGGGGCCCAAAACACAAGATTTATGGAATGGTTAAAAGTGCATGAAAATGGCCAATTTACTCACTCTGAGTTCTCAAAAGGGTTTCTTCACCCCGGGAAGTGAAATAAATACCATTTGGAGGCATTTAATGTTCGAGCAAAAACGGCTGATTTTCGACAAAAGAGATAACACCCCCCCATTACGTCATGCTTCAGAAATGTGGAAAATGGTCCGTTTTCAAATGTTTTATTTTTGAACGTCAGTTCACATTTGTAGGTGGATCATCAGTGTTAGAGCTAAAATTAGCATGTTTAAAGTGATTTTCATGCTTCCAGGGGCTCGGGAAGTTAATTAAATACCATTTGGAGGCATTTAATGTTCGAGCAAAAACGGCTGATTTTCGACAAAAGAGATAACACCCCCCCATTACGTCATGCTTCAGAAATGTGGAAAACGGTCCGTTTTCAAATGTTTTATTTTTGAACGTCAGTTCACATTTGTAGGTGGATCATCAGTGTTAGAGCTAAAATTAGCATTGTTAAAGTGATTTTCATGCTTCCAGGGGCCCAAAACACAAGATTAATGGAATGGTTAAAAGTGCATGAAAATGGCCAATTTACTCACTCTGAGTTCTCAAAAAGGGTTTCTTCACCCCGGGAAGTGAAATAAATACCATTTGGAGGCATTTAATGTTCGAGCAAAAACGGCTGATTTTCGACAAAAGAGATAACACCCCCCATTACGTCATGCTTCAGAAATGTGGAAAATGGTCCGTTTTCAAATGTTTTATTTTTGAACGTCAGTTCACATTTGTAGGTGGATCATCAGTGTTAGAGCTAAAATTAGCATGTTTAAAGTGATTTTCATGCTTCCAGGGGCTCGGGAAGTTAATTAAATACCATTTGGAGGCATTTAATGTTCGAGCAAAAACGGCTGATTTTCGACAAAAGATATAACACGCCCTCATTACGTCATGCTTCAGAAATGTGGAAAATGGTCCGTTTTCAAATGTTTTATTTTTGAACGTCAGTTCACATTTGTAGGTGGATCATCAGTGTTAGAGCTAAAATTAGCATGTTTAAAGTGATTTTCATGCTTCCAGGGGCCCAAAACACAAGATTTATGGAATGGTTAAAAGTGCATGAAAATGGCCAATTTACTCACTCTGAGTTCTCAAAAGGGTTTCTTCACCCCGGGAAGTGAAATAAATACCATTTGGAGGCATTTAATGTTCGAGCAAAAACGGCTGATTTTCGACAAAAGAGATAACACCCCCCCATTACGTCATGCTTCAGAAATGTGGAAAATGGTCCGTTTTCAAATGTTTTATTTTTGAACGTCAGTTCACATTTGTAGGTGGATCATCAGTGTTAGAGCTAAAATTAGCATGTTTAAAGTGATTTTCATGCTTCCAGGGGCTCGGGAAGTTAATTAAATACCATTTGGAGGCATTTAATGTTCGAGCAAAAACGGCTGATTTTCGACAAAAGAGATAACACCCCCCCATTACGTCATGCTTCAGAAATGTGGAAAACGGTCCGTTTTCAAATGTTTTATTTTTGAACGTCAGTTCACATTTGTAGGTGGATCATCAGTGTTAGAGCTAAAATTAGCATTGTTAAAGTGATTTTCATGCTTCCAGGGGCCCAAAACACAAGATTAATGGAATGGTTAAAAGTGCATGAAAATGGCCAATTTACTCACTCTGAGTTCTCAAAAAGGGTTTCTTCACCCCGGGAAGTGAAATAAATACCATTTGGAGGCATTTAATGTTCGAGCAAAAACGGCTGATTTTCGACAAAAGAGATAACACCCCCCCATTACGTCATGCTTCAGAAATGTGGAAAATGGTCCGTTTTCAAATGTTTTATTTTTGAACGTCAGTTCACATTTGTAGGTGGATCATCAGTGTTAGAGCTAAAATTAGCATGTTTAAAGTGATTTTCATGCTTCCAGGGGCTCGGGAAGTTAATTAAATACCATTTGGAGGCATTTAATGTTCGAGCAAAAACGGCTGATTTTCGACAAAAGATATAACACGCCCTCATTACGTCATGCTTCAGAAATGTGGAAAATGGTCCGTTTTCAAATGTTTTATTTTTGAACGTCAGTTCACATTTGTAGGTGGATCATCAGTGTTAGAGCTAAAATTAGCATGTTTAAAGTGATTTTCATGCTTCCAGGGGCTCGGGAAGTTAATTAAATACCATTTGGAGGCATTTAATGTTCGAGCAAAAACGGCTGATTTTCGACAAAAGAGATAACACCCCCCCATTACGTCATGCTTCAGAAATGTGGAAAATGGTCCGTTTTCAAATGTTTTATTTTTGAACGTCAGTTCACATTTGTAGGTGGATCATCAGTGTTAGAGCTAAAATTAGCATGTTTAAAGTGATTTTCATGCTTCCAGGGGCTCGGGAAGTAAAATAAATACCATTTGGAGGCATTTAATGTTCGAGCAAAAACGGCTGATTTTCGACAAAAGAGATAACACCCCCCCATTACGTCATGCTTCAGAAATGTGGAAAATGGTCCGTTTTCAAATGTTTTATTTTTGAACGTCAGTTCACATTTGTAGGTGGATCATCAGTGTTAGAGCTAAAATTAGCATGTTTAAAGTGGTTTTCATGCTTCCAGGGGCTCGGGAAGTTAATTAAATACCATTTGGAGGCATTTAATGTTCGAGCAAAAACGGCTGATTTTCGACAAAAGAGATAACACCCCCCCATTACGTCATGCTTCAGAAATGTGGAAAATGGTCCGTTTTCAAATGTTTTATTTTTGAACGTCAGTTCACATTTGTAGGTGGATCATCAGTGTTAGAGCTAAAATTAGCATGTTTAAAGTTATTTTCATGCTTCCAGGGGCTCGGGAAGTTAATTAAATACCATTTGGAGGCATTTAATGTTCGAGCAAAAACGGCTGATTTTCGACAAAAGAGATAACACCCCTCCATTACTTCATGCTTCAGAAATGTGGAAAACGGTCCGTTTTCAAATGTTTTATTTTTGAACGTCAGTTCACATTTGTAGGTGGATCATCAGTGTTAGAGCTAAAATTAGCATGTTTAAAGTGATTTTCATGCTTCCAGGGGCCCAAAACACAAGATTAATGGAATGGTTAAAAGTGCATGAAAATGGCCAATTTACTCACTCTGAGTTCTCAAAAAGGGTTTCTTCACCCCGGGAAGTGAAATAAATACCATTTGGAGGCATTTAATGTTCGAGCAAAAACGGCTGATTTTCGACAAAAGAGATAACACCCCCCCATTACGTCATGCTTCAGAAATGTGGAAAATGGTCCGTTTTCAAATGTTTTATTTTTGAACGTCAGTTCACATTTGTAGGTGGATCATCAGTGTTAGAGCTAAAATTAGCATGTTTAAAGTGATTTTCATGCTTCCAGGGGCTCGGGAAGTTAATTAAATACCATTTGGAGGCATTTAATGTTCGAGCAAAAACGGCTGATTTTCGACAAAAGAGATAACACCCCCCCATTACGTCATGCTTCAGAAATGTGGAAAATGGTCCGTTTTCAAATGTTTTATTTTTGAACGTCAGTTCACATTTGTAGGTGGATCATCAGTGTTAGAGCTAAAATTAGCATGTTTAAAGTGATTTTCATGCTTCCAGGGGCCCAAAACACAAGATTTATGGAATGGTTAAAAGTGCATGAAAATGGCCAATTTACTCACTCTGAGTTCTCAAAAAGGGTTTCTTCACCCCGGGAAGTTAATTAAATACCATTTGGAGGCATTTAATGTTCGAGCAAAAACGGCTGATTTTCGACAAAAGAGATAACACCCCCCCATTACGTCATGCTTCAGAAATGTGAAAATGGTCCGTTTTCAAATGTTTTATTTTTGAACGTCAGTTCACATTTGTAGGTGGATCATCAGTGTTAGAGCTAAAATTAGCATGTTTAAAGTGATTTTCATGCTTCCAGGTGCTCGGGAAGTTAATTAAATACCATTTGGAGGCATTTAATGTTCGAGCAAAAACGGCTGATTTTCGACAAAAGAGATAACACCCCCCCATTACGTCATGCTTCAGAAATGTGGAAAATGGTCCGTTTTCAAATGTTTTATTTTTGAACGTCAGTTCACATTTGTAGGTGGATCATCAGTGTTAGAGCTAAAATTAGCATGTTTAAAGTGATTTTCATGCTTCCAGGGGCCCAAAACACAAGATTTATGGAATGGTTAAAAGTGCATGAAAATGGCCAATTTACTCACTCTGAGTTCTCAAAAAGGGTTTCTTCACCCCGGGAAGTGAAATAAATACCATTTGGAGGCATTTAATGTTCGAGCAAAAACGGCTGATTTTCGACAAAAGAGATAACACCCCCCCATTACGTCATGCTTCAGAAATGTGGAAAATGGTCCGTTTTCAAATGTTTTATTTTTGAACGTCAGTTCACATTTGTAGGTGGATCATCAGTGTTAGAGCTAAAATTAGCATGTTTAAAGTGATTTTCATGCTTCCAGGGGCTCGGGAAGTTAATTAAATACCATTTGGAGGCATTTAATGTTCGAGCAAAAACGGCTGATTTTCGACAAAAGAGATAACACCCCCCCATTACGTCATGCTTCAGAAATGTGGAAAATGGTCCGTTTTCAAATGTTTTATTTTTGAACGTCAGTTCACATTTGTAGGTGGATCATCAGTGTTAGAGCTAAAATTAGCATGTTTAAAGTGATTTTCATGCTTCCAGGGGCTCGGGAAGTTAATTAAATACCATTTGGAGGCATTTAATGTTCGAGCAAAAATGGCTGATTTTCGACAAAAGAGATAACACCCCCCCCCATTACGTCATGCTTCAGAAATGTGGAAAATGGTCCGTTTTCAAATGTTTTATTTTTGAACGTCAGTTCACATTTGTAGGTGGATCATCAGTGTTAGAGCTAAAATTAGCATGTTTAAAGTGATTTTCATGCTTCCAGGGGCTCGGGAAGTGAAATAAATACCATTTGGAGGCATTTAATGTTCGAGCAAAAACGGCTGATTTTCGACAAAAGAGATAACACCCCCCCATTACGTCATGCTTCAGAAATGTGGAAAATGGTCCGTTTTCAAATGTTTTATTTTTGAACGTCAGTTCACATTTGTAGGTGGATCATCAGTGTTAGAGCTAAAATTAGCATGTTTAAAGTGATTTTCATGCTTCCAGGGGGCCCAAAACACAAGATTTATGGAATGGTTAAAAGTGCATGAAAATGGCCAATTTACTCACTCTGAGTTCTCAAAAAGGGTTTCTTCACCCCGGGAAGTTAATTAAATACCATTTGGAGGCATTTAATGTTCGAGCAAAAACGGCTGATTTTCGACAAAAGAGATAACACCCCCCCATTACGTCATGCTTCAGAAATGTGGAAAATGGCCCGTTTTCAAATGTTTTATTTTTGAACGTCAGTTCACATTTGTAGGTGGATCATCAGTGTTAGAGCTAAAATTAGCATGTTTAAAGTGATTTTCATGCTTCCAGGGGCCCAAAACACAAGATTTATGGAATGGTTAAAAGTGCATGAAAATGGCCAATTTACTCACTCTGAGTTCTCAAAAAGGGTTTCTTCACCCCGGGAAGTTAATTAAATACCATTTGGAGGCATTTAATGTTCGAGCAAAAACGGCTGATTTTCGACAAAAGAGATAACACCCCCCCATTACGTCATGCTTCAGAAATGTGGAAAATGGTCCGTTTTCAAATGTTTTATTTTTGAACGTCAGTTCACATTTGTAGGTGGATCATCAGTGTTAGAGCTAAAATTAGCATGTTTAAAGTGATTTTCATGCTTCCAGGGGCTCGGGAAGTTAATTAAATACCATTTGGAGGCATTTAATGTTCGAGCAAAAACGGCTGATTTTCGACAAAAGAGATAACACCCCCCCATTACGTCATGCTTCAGAAATGTGGAAAATGGTCAGTTTTCAAATGTTTTATTTTTGAACGTCAGTTCACATTTGTAGGTGGATCATCAGTGTTAGAGCTAAAATTAGCATGTTTAAAGTGATTTTCATGCTTCCAGGGGCTCGGGAAGTGAAATAAATACCATTTGGAGGCATTTAATGTTCGAGCAAAAACGGCTGATTTTCGACAAAAGAGATAACACCCCCCCATTACGTCATGCTTCAGAAATGTGGAAAATGGTCCGTTTTCAAATGTTTTATTTTTGAACGTCAGTTCACATTTGTAGGTGGATCATCAGTGTTAGAGCTAAAATTAGCATGTTTAAAGTGATTTTCATGCTTCCAGGGGCTCGGGAAGTTAATTAAATACCATTTGGAGGCATTTAATGTTCGAGCAAAAACGGCTGATTTTCGACAAAAGAGATAACACCCCCCCATTACGTCATGCTTCAGAAATGTGGAAAATGGTCCGTTTTCAAATGTTTTATTTTCGAACGTCAGTTCACATTTGTAGGTGGATCATCAGTGTTAGAGCTAAAATTAGCATGTTTAAAGTGATTTTCATGCTTCCAGGGGCCCAAAACACAAGATTTATGGAATGGTTAAACGTGCATGAAAATGGCCAATTTACTCACTCTGAGTTCTCAAAAAGGGTTTCTTCACCCCGGGAAGTTAATTAAATACCATTTGGAGGCATTTAATGTTCGAGCAAAAACGGCTGATTTTCGACAAAAGAGATAACACCCCCCCATTACGTCATGCTTCAGAAATGTGGAAAATGGTCCGTTTTCAAATGTTTTATTTTTTAACGTCAGTTCACATTTGTAGGTGGATCATCAGTGTTAGAGCTAAAATTAGCATGTTTAAAGTGATTTTCATGCTTCCAGGGGCTCGGGAAGTTAATTAAATACCATTTGGAGGCATTTAATGTTCGAGCAAAAACGGCTGATTTTCGACAAAAGAGATAACACCCCCCCATTACGTCATGCTTCAGAAATGTGGAAAACGGTCCGTTTTCAAATGTTTTATTTTTGAACGTCAGTTCACATTTGTAGGTGGATCATCAGTGTTAGAGCTAAAATTAGCATGTTTAAAGTGATTTTCATGCTTCCAGGGGCCCAAAACACAAGATTAATGGAATGGTTAAAAGTGCATGAAAATGGCCAATTTACTCACTCTGAGTTCTCAAAAAGGGTTTCTTCACCCCGGGAAGTGAAATAAATACCATTTGGAGGCATTTAATGTTCGAGCAAAAACGGCTGATTTTCGACAAAAGAGATAACACCCCCCCATTACGTCATGCTTCAGAAATGTGGAAAATGGTCCGTTTTCAAATGTTTTATTTTTTAACGTCAGTTCACATTTGTAGGTGGATCATCAGTGTTAGAGCTAAAATTAGCATGTTTAAAGTGATTTTCATGCTTCCAGGGGCTCGGGAAGTTAATTAAATACCATTTGGAGGCATTTAATGTTCGAGCAAAAACGGCTGATTTTCGACAAAAGAGATAACACCCCCCCATTACGTCATGCTTCAGAAATGTGGAAAACGGTCCGTTTTCAAATGTTTTATTTTTGAACGTCAGTTCACATTTGTAGGTGGATCATCAGTGTTAGAGCTAAAATTAGCATGTTTAAAGTGATTTTCATGCTTCCAGGGGCCCAAAACACAAGATTAATGGAATGGTTAAAAGTGCATGAAAATGGCCAATTTACTCACTCTGAGTTCTCAAAAAGGGTTTCTTCACCCCGGGAAGTGAAATAAATACCATTTGGAGGCATTTAATGTTCGAGCAAAAACGGCTGATTTTCGACAAAAGAGATAACACCCCCCCATTACGTCATGCTTCAGAAATGTTGAAAATGGTCCGTTTTCAAATGTTTTATTTTTGAACGTCAGTTCACATTTGTAGGTGGATCATCAGTGTTAGAGCTAAAATTAGCATGTTTAAAGTGATTTTCATGCTTCCAGGGGCTCGGGAAGTTAATTAAATACCATTTGGAGGCATTTAATGTTCGAGCAAAAACGGCTGATTTTCGACAAAAGAGATAACACCCCCCCATTACGTCATGCTTCAGAAATGTGGAAAATGGTCCGTTTTCAAATGTTTTATTTTTGAACGTCAGTTCACATTTGTAGGTGGATCATCAGTGTTAGAGCTAAAATTAGCATGTTTAAAGTGATTTTCATGCTTCCAGGGGCCAAAACACAAGATTTATGGAATGGTTAAAAGTGCATGAAAATGGCCAATTTACTCACTCTGAGTTCTCAAAAAGGGTTTCTTCACCCCGGGAAGTTAATTAAATACCATTTGGAGGCATTTAATGTTCGAGCAAAAACGGCTGATTTTCGACAAAAGAGATAACACCCCCCCATTACGTCATGCTTCAGAAATGTGGAAAATGGTCCGTTTTCAAATGTTTTATTTTTGAACGTCAGTTCACATTTGTAGGTGGATCATCAGTGTTAGAGCTAAAATTACTATGTTTAAAGTGATTTTCATGCTTCCAGGGGCTCGGGAAGTTAATTAAATACCATTTGGAGGCATTTAATGTTCAAGCAAAAACGGCTGATTTTCGACAAAAGAGATAACACCCCCCCATTACGTCATGCTTCAGAAATGTGGAAAATGGTCCGTTTTCAAATGTTTTATTTTTGAACGTCAGTTCACATTTGTAGGTGGATCATCAGTGTTAGAGCTAAAATTAGCATGTTTAAAGTGATTTTCATGCTTCCAGGGGCTCGGGAAGTTAATTAAATACCATTTGGAGGCATTTAATGTTCGAGCAAAAACGGCTGATTTTCGACAAAAGAGATAACACCCCCCCATTACGTCATGCTTCAGAAATGTGGAAAATGGTCCGTTTTCAAATGTTTTATTTTTGAACGTCAGTTCACATTTGTAGGTGGATCATCAGTGTTAGAGCTAAAATTAGCATGTTTAAAGTGATTTTCATGCTTCCAGGGGCCCAAAACACAAGATTTATGGAATGGTTAAAAGTGCATGAAAATGGCCAATTTACTCACTCTGAGTTCTCAAAAAGGGTTTCTTCACCCCGGGAAGTTAATTAAATACCATTTGGAGGCATTTAATGTTCGAGCAAAAACGGCTGATTTTCGACAAAAGAGATAACACCCCCCTATTACGTCATGCTTCAGAAATGTGGAAAATGGTCCGTTTTCAAATGTTTTATTTTTGAACGTCAGTTCACATTTGTAGGTGGATCATCAGTGTTAGAGCTAAAATTAGCATGTTTAAAGTGATTTTCATGCTTCCAGGGGCTCGGGAAGTTAATTAAATACCATTTGGAGGCATTTAATGTTCGAGCAAAAACGGCTGATTTTCGACAAAAGAGATAACACCCCCCCATTACGTCATGCTTCAGAAATGTGGAAAATGGTCCGTTTTCAAATGTTTTATTTTTGAACGTCAGTTCACATTTGTAGGTGGATCATCAGTGTTAGAGCTAAAATTAGCATGTGTAAAGTGATTTTCATGCTTCCAGGGGCTCGGGAAGTTAATTAAATACCATTTGGAGGCATTTAATGTTCGAGCAAAAACGGCTGATTTTCGACAAAAGAGATAACACCCCCCCATTACGTCATGCTTCAGAAATGTGGAAAATGGTCAGTTTTCAAATGTTTTATTTTTGAACGTCAGTTCACATTTGTAGGTGGATCATCAGTGTTAGAGCTAAAATTAGCATGTTTAAAGTGATTTTCATGCTTCCAGGGGCTCGGGAAGTTAATTAAATACCATTTGGAGGCATTTAATGTTCGAGCAAAAACGGCTGATTTTCGACAAAAGAGATAACACCCCCCCATTACGTCATGCTTCAGAAATGTGGAAAATGGTCAGTTTTCAAATGTTTTATTTTTGAACGTCAGTTCACATTTGTAGGTGGATCATCAGTGTTAGAGCTAAAATTAGCATGTTTAAAGTGATTTTCATGCTTCCAGGGGCTCGGGAAGTGAAATAAATACCATTTGGAGGCATTTAATGTTCGAGCAAAAACGGCTGATTTTCGACAAAAGAGATAACACCCCCCCATTACGTCATGCTTCAGAAATGTGGAAAATGGTCCGTTTTCAAATGTTTTATTTTTGAACGTCAGTTCACATTTGTAGGTGGATCATCAGTGTTAGAGCTAAAATTAGCATGTTTAAAGTGATTTTCATGCTTCCAGGGGCTCGGGAAGTTAATTAAATACCATTTGGAGGCATTTAATGTTCGAGCAAAAACGGCTGATTTTCGACAAAAGAGATAACACCCCCCCATTACGTCATGCTTCAGAAATGTGGAAAATGGTCCGTTTTCAAATGTTTTATTTTTGAACGTCAGTTCACATTTGTAGGTGGATCATCAGTGTTAGAGCTAAAATTAGCATGTTTAAAGTGATTTTCATGCTTCCAGGGGCCCAAAACACAAGATTTATGGAATGGTTAAACGTGCATGAAAATGGCCAATTTACTCACTCTGAGTTCTCAAAAAGGGTTTCTTCACCCCGGGAAGTTAATTAAATACCATTTGGAGGCATTTAATGTTCGAGCAAAAACGGCTGATTTTCGACAAAAGAGATAACACCCCCCCATTACGTCATGCTTCAGAAATTTGGAAAATGGTCCGTTTTCAAATGTTTTATTTTTTAACGTCAGTTCACATTTGTAGGTGGATCATCAGTGTTAGAGCTAAAATTAGCATGTTTAAAGTGATTTTCATGCTTCCAGGGGCTCGGGAAGTTAATTAAATACCATTTGGAGGCATTTAATGTTCGAGCAAAAACGGCTGATTTTCGACAAAAGAGATAACACCCCCCCATTACGTCATGCTTCAGAAATGTGGAAAACGGTCCGTTTTCAAATGTTTTATTTTTGAACGTCAGTTCAAATTTGTAGGTGGATCATCAGTGTTAGAGCTAAAATTAGCATGTTTAAAGTGATTTTCATGCTTCCAGGGGCCCAAAACACAAGATTAATGGAATGGTTAAAAGTGCATGAAAATGGCCAATTTACTCACTCTGAGTTCTCAAAAAGGGTTTCTTCACCCCGGGAAGTGAAATAAATACCATTTGGAGGCATTTAATGTTCGAGCAAAAACGGCTGATTTTCGACAAAAGAGATAACACCCCCCCATTACGTCATGCTTCAGAAATGTGGAAAATGGTCCGTTTTCAAATGTTTTATTTTTTAACGTCAGTTCACATTTGTAGGTGGATCATCAGTGTTAGAGCTAAAATTAGCATGTTTAAAGTGATTTTCATGCTTCCAGGGGCTCGGGAAGTTAATTAAATACCATTTGGAGGCATTTAATGTTCGAGCAAAAACGGCTGATTTTCGACAAAAGAGATAACACCCCCCCATTACGTCATGCTTCAGAAATGTGGAAAATGGCCCGTTTTCAAATGTTTTATTTTTGAACGTCAGTTCACATTTGTAGGTGGATCATCAGTGTTAGAGCTAAAATTAGCATGTTTAAAGTGATTTTCATGCTTCCAGGGGCCCAAAACACAAGATTTATGGAATGGTTAAAAGTGCATGAAAATGGCCAATTTACTCACTCTGAGTTCTCAAAAAGGGTTTCTTCACCCCGGGAAGTTAATTAAATACCATTTGGAGGCATTTAATGTTCGAGCAAAAACGGCTGATTTTCGACAAAAGAGATAACACCCCCCCATTACGTCATGCTTCAGAAATGTGGAAAATGGTCCGTTTTCAAATGTTTTATTTTTGAACGTCAGTTCACATTTGTAGGTGGATCATCAGTGTTAGAGCTAAAATTAGCATGTTTAAAGTGATTTTCATGCTTCCAGGGGCTCGGGAAGTTAATTAAATACCATTTGGAGGCATTTAATGTTCGAGCAAAAACGGCTGATTTTCGACAAAAGAGATAACACCCCCCCATTACGTCATGCTTCAGAAATGTGGAAAATGGTCAGTTTTCAAATGTTTTATTTTTGAACGTCAGTTCACATTTGTAGGTGGATCATCAGTGTTAGAGCTAAAATTAGCATGTTTAAAGTGATTTTCATGCTTCCAGGGGCTCGGGAAGTGAAATAAATACCATTTGGAGGCATTTAATGTTCGAGCAAAAACGGCTGATTTTCGACAAAAGAGATAACACCCCCCCCATTACGTCATGCTTCAGAAATGTGGAAAATGGTCCGTTTTCAAATGTTTTATTTTTGAACGTCAGTTCACATTTGTAGGTGGATCATCAGTGTTAGAGCTAAAATTAGCATGTTTAAAGTGATTTTCATGCTTCCAGGGGCTCGGGAAGTTAATTAAATACCATTTGGAGGCATTTAATGTTCGAGCAAAAACGGCTGATTTTCGACAAAAGAGATAACACCCCCCCATTACGTCATGCTTCAGAAATGTGGAAAATGGTCCGTTTTCAAATGTTTTATTTTCGAACGTCAGTTCACATTTGTAGGTGGATCATCAGTGTTAGAGCTAAAATTAGCATGTTTAAAGTGATTTTCATGCTTCCAGGGGCCCAAAACACAAGATTTATGGAATGGTTAAACGTGCATGAAAATGGCCAATTTACTCACTCTGAGTTCTCAAAAAGGGTTTCTTCACCCCGGGAAGTTAATTAAATACCATTTGGAGGCATTTAATGTTCGAGCAAAAACGGCTGATTTTCGACAAAAGAGATAACACCCCCCCATTACGTCATGCTTCAGAAATGTGGAAAATGGTCCGTTTTCAAATGTTTTATTTTTTAACGTCAGTTCACATTTGTAGGTGGATCATCAGTGTTAGAGCTAAAATTAGCATGTTTAAAGTGATTTTCATGCTTCCAGGGGCTCGGGAAGTTAATTAAATACCATTTGGAGGCATTTAATGTTCGAGCAAAAACGGCTGATTTTCGACAAAAGAGATAACACCCCCCCATTACGTCATGCTTCAGAAATGTGGAAAACGGTCCGTTTTCAAATGTTTTATTTTTGAACGTCAGTTCACATTTGTAGGTGGATCATCAGTGTTAGAGCTAAAATTAGCATGTTTAAAGTGATTTTCATGCTTCCAGGGGCCCAAAACACAAGATTAATGGAATGGTTAAAAGTGCATGAAAATGGCCAATTTACTCACTCTGAGTTCTCAAAAAGGGTTTCTTCACCCCGGGAAGTGAAATAAATACCATTTGGAGGCATTTAATGTTCGAGCAAAAACGGCTGATTTTCGACAAAAGAGATAACACCCCCCCATTACGTCATGCTTCAGAAATGTGGAAAATGGTCCGTTTTCAAATGTTTTATTTTTTAACGTCAGTTCACATTTGTAGGTGGATCATCAGTGTTAGAGCTAAAATTAGCATGTTTAAAGTGATTTTCATGCTTCCAGGGGCTCGGGAAGTTAAT
Organism: Lissotriton vulgaris; assembly: GCF_964263255.1. Lineage (NCBI taxonomy): Eukaryota > Metazoa > Chordata > Amphibia > Caudata > Salamandridae > Lissotriton > Lissotriton vulgaris. The sequence continues at coordinate 59,244 of NW_028252542.1, read as the reverse complement.
TAAATACCATTTGGAGGCATTTAATGTTCGAGCAAAAACGGCTGATTTTCGACAAAAGAGATAACACCCCCCCATTACGTCATGCTTCAGAAATGTGGAAAACGGTCCGTTTTCAAATGTTTTATTTTTGAACGTCAGTTCACATTTGTAGGTGGATCATCAGTGTTAGAGCTAAAATTAGCATGTTTAAAGTGATTTTCATGCTTCCAGGGGCCCAAAACACAAGATTAATGGAATGGTTAAAAGTGCATGAAAATGGCCAATTTACTCACTCTGAGTTCTCAAAAAGGGTTTCTTCACCCCGGGAAGTGAAATAAATACCATTTGGAGGCATTTAATGTTCGAGCAAAAACGGCTGATTTTCGACAAAAGAGATAACACCCCCCCATTACGTCATGCTTCAGAAATGTTGAAAATGGTCCGTTTTCAAATGTTTTATTTTTGAACGTCAGTTCACATTTGTAGGTGGATCATCAGTGTTAGAGCTAAAATTAGCATGTTTAAAGTGATTTTCATGCTTCCAGGGGCTCGGGAAGTTAATTAAATACCATTTGGAGGCATTTAATGTTCGAGCAAAAACGGCTGATTTTCGACAAAAGAGATAACACCCCCCCATTACGTCATGCTTCAGAAATGTGGAAAATGGTCCGTTTTCAAATGTTTTATTTTTGAACGTCAGTTCACATTTGTAGGTGGATCATCAGTGTTAGAGCTAAAATTAGCATGTTTAAAGTGATTTTCATGCTTCCAGGGGCCAAAACACAAGATTTATGGAATGGTTAAAAGTGCATGAAAATGGCCAATTTACTCACTCTGAGTTCTCAAAAAGGGTTTCTTCACCCCGGGAAGTTAATTAAATACCATTTGGAGGCATTTAATGTTCGAGCAAAAACGGCTGATTTTCGACAAAAGAGATAACACCCCCCCATTACGTCATGCTTCAGAAATGTGGAAAATGGTCCGTTTTCAAATGTTTTATTTTTGAACGTCAGTTCACATTTGTAGGTGGATCATCAGTGTTAGAGCTAAAATTAGCATGTTTAAAGTGATTTTCATGCTTCCAGGGGCTCGGGAAGTTAATTAAATACCATTTGGAGGCATTTAATGTTCAAGCAAAAACGGCTGATTTTCGACAAAAGAGATAACACCCCCCCATTACGTCATGCTTCAGAAATGTGGAAAATGGTCCGTTTTCAAATGTTTTATTTTTGAACGTCAGTTCACATTTGTAGGTGGATCATCAGTGTTAGAGCTAAAATTAGCATGTTTAAAGTGATTTTCATGCTTCCAGGGGCTCGGGAAGTTAATTAAATACCATTTGGAGGCATTTAATGTTCGAGCAAAAACGGCTGATTTTCGACAAAAGAGATAACACCCCCCCATTACGTCATGCTTCAGAAATGTGGAAAATGGTCCGTTTTCAAATGTTTTATTTTTGAACGTCAGTTCACATTTGTAGGTGGATCATCAGTGTTAGAGCTAAAATTAGCATGTTTAAAGTGATTTTCATGCTTCCAGGGGCCCAAAACACAAGATTTATGGAATGGTTAAAAGTGCATGAAAATGGCCAATTTACTCACTCTGAGTTCTCAAAAAGGGTTTCTTCACCCCGGGAAGTTAATTAAATACCATTTGGAGGCATTTAATGTTCGAGCAAAAACGGCTGATTTTCGACAAAAGAGATAACACCCCCCTATTACGTCATGCTTCAGAAATGTGGAAAATGGTCCGTTTTCAAATGTTTTATTTTTGAACGTCAGTTCACATTTGTAGGTGGATCATCAGTGTTAGAGCTAAAATTAGCATGTTTAAAGTGATTTTCATGCTTCCAGGGGCTCGGGAAGTTAATTAAATACCATTTGGAGGCATTTAATGTTCGAGCAAAAACGGCTGATTTTCGACAAAAGAGATAACACCCCCCCATTACGTCATGCTTCAGAAATGTGGAAAATGGTCCGTTTTCAAATGTTTTATTTTTGAACGTCAGTTCACATTTGTAGGTGGATCATCAGTGTTAGAGCTAAAATTAGCATGTGTAAAGTGATTTTCATGCTTCCAGGGGCTCGGGAAGTTAATTAAATACCATTTGGAGGCATTTAATGTTCGAGCAAAAACGGCTGATTTTCGACAAAAGAGATAACACCCCCCCATTACGTCATGCTTCAGAAATGTGGAAAATGGTCAGTTTTCAAATGTTTTATTTTTGAACGTCAGTTCACATTTGTAGGTGGATCATCAGTGTTAGAGCTAAAATTAGCATGTTTAAAGTGATTTTCATGCTTCCAGGGGCTCGGGAAGTTAATTAAATACCATTTGGAGGCATTTAATGTTCGAGCAAAAACGGCTGATTTTCGACAAAAGAGATAACACCCCCCCATTACGTCATGCTTCAGAAATGTGGAAAATGGTCAGTTTTCAAATGTTTTATTTTTGAACGTCAGTTCACATTTGTAGGTGGATCATCAGTGTTAGAGCTAAAATTAGCATGTTTAAAGTGATTTTCATGCTTCCAGGGGCTCGGGAAGTGAAATAAATACCATTTGGAGGCATTTAATGTTCGAGCAAAAACGGCTGATTTTCGACAAAAGAGATAACACCCCCCCATTACGTCATGCTTCAGAAATGTGGAAAATGGTCCGTTTTCAAATGTTTTATTTTTGAACGTCAGTTCACATTTGTAGGTGGATCATCAGTGTTAGAGCTAAAATTAGCATGTTTAAAGTGATTTTCATGCTTCCAGGGGCTCGGGAAGTTAATTAAATACCATTTGGAGGCATTTAATGTTCGAGCAAAAACGGCTGATTTTCGACAAAAGAGATAACACCCCCCCATTACGTCATGCTTCAGAAATGTGGAAAATGGTCCGTTTTCAAATGTTTTATTTTTGAACGTCAGTTCACATTTGTAGGTGGATCATCAGTGTTAGAGCTAAAATTAGCATGTTTAAAGTGATTTTCATGCTTCCAGGGGCCCAAAACACAAGATTTATGGAATGGTTAAACGTGCATGAAAATGGCCAATTTACTCACTCTGAGTTCTCAAAAAGGGTTTCTTCACCCCGGGAAGTTAATTAAATACCATTTGGAGGCATTTAATGTTCGAGCAAAAACGGCTGATTTTCGACAAAAGAGATAACACCCCCCCATTACGTCATGCTTCAGAAATTTGGAAAATGGTCCGTTTTCAAATGTTTTATTTTTTAACGTCAGTTCACATTTGTAGGTGGATCATCAGTGTTAGAGCTAAAATTAGCATGTTTAAAGTGATTTTCATGCTTCCAGGGGCTCGGGAAGTTAATTAAATACCATTTGGAGGCATTTAATGTTCGAGCAAAAACGGCTGATTTTCGACAAAAGAGATAACACCCCCCCATTACGTCATGCTTCAGAAATGTGGAAAACGGTCCGTTTTCAAATGTTTTATTTTTGAACGTCAGTTCAAATTTGTAGGTGGATCATCAGTGTTAGAGCTAAAATTAGCATGTTTAAAGTGATTTTCATGCTTCCAGGGGCCCAAAACACAAGATTAATGGAATGGTTAAAAGTGCATGAAAATGGCCAATTTACTCACTCTGAGTTCTCAAAAAGGGTTTCTTCACCCCGGGAAGTGAAATAAATACCATTTGGAGGCATTTAATGTTCGAGCAAAAACGGCTGATTTTCGACAAAAGAGATAACACCCCCCCATTACGTCATGCTTCAGAAATGTGGAAAATGGTCCGTTTTCAAATGTTTTATTTTTTAACGTCAGTTCACATTTGTAGGTGGATCATCAGTGTTAGAGCTAAAATTAGCATGTTTAAAGTGATTTTCATGCTTCCAGGGGCTCGGGAAGTTAATTAAATACCATTTGGAGGCATTTAATGTTCGAGCAAAAACGGCTGATTTTCGACAAAAGAGATAACACCCCCCCATTACGTCATGCTTCAGAAATGTGGAAAACGGTCCGTTTTCAAATGTTTTATTTTTGAACGTCAGTTCACATTTGTAGGTGGATCATCAGTGTTAGAGCTAAAATTAGCATGTTTAAAGTGATTTTCATGCTTCCAGGGGCCCAAAACACAAGTTTAATGGAATGGTTAAAAGTGCATGAAAATGGCCAATTTACTCACTCTGAGTTCTCAAAAAGGGTTTCTTCACCCCGGGAAGTGAAATAAATACCATTTGGAGGCATTTAATGTTCGAGCAAAAACGGCTGATTTTCGACAAAAGAGATAACACCCCCCCATTACGTCATGCTTCAGAAATGTTGAAAATGGTCCGTTTTCAAATGTTTTATTTTTGAACGTCAGTTCACATTTGTAGGTGGATCATCAGTGTTAGAGCTAAAATTAGCATGTTTAAAGTGATTTTCATGCTTCCAGGGGCTCGGGAAGTTAATTAAATACCATTTGGAGGCATTTAATGTTCGAGCAAAAACGGCTGATTTTCGACAAAAGAGATAACACCCCCCCATTACGTCATGCTTCAGAAATGTGGAAAATGGTCCGTTTTCAAATGTTTTATTTTTGAACGTCAGTTCACATTTGTAGGTGGATCATCAGTGTTAGAGCTAAAATTAGCATGTTTAAAGTGATTTTCATGCTTCCAGGGGCCAAAACACAAGATTTATGGAATGGTTAAAAGTGCATGAAAATGGCCAATTTACTCACTCTGAGTTCTCAAAAAGGGTTTCTTCACCCCGGGAAGTTAATTAAATACCATTTGGAGGCATTTAATGTTCGAGCAAAAACGGCTGATTTTCGACAAAAGAGATAACACCCCCCCATTACGTCATGCTTCAGAAATGTGGAAAATGGTCCGTTTTCAAATGTTTTATTTTTGAACGTCAGTTCACATTTGTAGGTGGATCATCAGTGTTAGAGCTAAAATTAGCATGTTTAAAGTGATTTTCATGCTTCCAGGGGCTCGGGAAGTTAATTAAATACCATTTGGAGGCATTTAATGTTCAAGCAAAAACGGCTGATTTTCGACAAAAGAGATAACACCCCCCCATTACGTCATGCTTCAGAAATGTGGAAAATGGTCCGTTTTCAAATGTTTTATTTTTGAACGTCAGTTCACATTTGTAGGTGGATCATCAGTGTTAGAGCTAAAATTAGCATGTTTAAAGTGATTTTCATGCTTCCAGGGGCTCGGGAAGTTAATTAAATACCATTTGGAGGCATTTAATGTTCGAGCAAAAACGGCTGATTTTCGACAAAAGAGATAACACCCCCCCATTACGTCATGCTTCAGAAATGTGGAAAATGGTCCGTTTTCAAATGTTTTATTTTTGAACGTCAGTTCACATTTGTAGGTGGATCATCAGTGTTAGAGCTAAAATTAGCATGTTTAAAGTGATTTTCATGCTTCCAGGGGCCCAAAACACAAGATTTATGGAATGGTTAAAAGTGCATGAAAATGGCCAATTTACTCACTCTGAGTTCTCAAAAAGGGTTTCTTCACCCCGGGAAGTTAATTAAATACCATTTGGAGGCATTTAATGTTCGAGCAAAAACGGCTGATTTTCGACAAAAGAGATAACACCCCCCCATTACGTCATGCTTCAGAAATGTGGAAAATGGTCCGTTTTCAAATGTTTTATTTTTGAACGTCAGTTCACATTTGTAGGTGGATCATCAGTGTTAGAGCTAAAATTAGCATGTTTAAAGTGATTTTCATGCTTCCAGGGGCTCGGGAAGTTAATTAAATACCATTTGGAGGCATTTAATGTTCGAGCAAAAACGGCTGATTTTCGACAAAAGAGATAACACCCCCCCATTACGTCATGCTTCAGAAATGTGGAAAATGGTCCGTTTTCAAATGTTTTATTTTTGAACGTCAGTTCACATTTGTAGGTGGATCATCAGTGTTAGAGCTAAAATTAGCATGTGTAAAGTGATTTTCATGCTTCCAGGGGCTCGGGAAGTGAAATAAATACCATTTGGAGGCATTTAATGTTCGAGCAAAAACGGCTGATTTTCGACAAAAGAGATAACACCCCCCCATTACGTCATGCTTCAGAAATGTGGAAAATGGTCCGTTTTCAAATGTTTTATTTTTGAACGTCAGTTCACATTTGTAGGTGGATCATCAGTGTTAGAGCTAAAATTAGCATGTTTAAAGTGATTTTCATGCTTCCATGGGCCCAAAACACAAGATTTATGGAATGGTTAAAAGTGCATGAAAATGGCCAATTTACTCACTCTGAGTTCTCAAAAAGGGTTTCTTCACCCCGGGAAGTTAATTAAATACCATTTGGAGGCATTTAATGTTCGAGCAAAAACGGCTGATATTCGACAAAAGAGATAACACCCCCCCCATTACGTCATGCTTCAGAAATGTGGAAAATGGTCCGTTTTCAAATGTTTTATTTTTGAACGTCAGTTCACATTTGTAGGTGGATCATCAGTGTTAGAGCTAAAATTAGCATGTTTAAAGTGATTTTCATGCATCCAGGGGCTCGGGAAGTTAAATAAATACCATTTGGAGGCATTTAATGTTCGAGCAAAAAAGGCTGATTTTCGACGAAAGAGATAACACCCCCCCATTACGTCATGCTTCAGAAATGTGGAAAATGGTCCGTTTTCAAATGTTTTATTTTTGAACGTCAGTTCACATTTGTAGGTGGATCATCAGTGTTAGAGCTAAAATTAGCATGTTTAAAGTGATTTTCATGCTTCCAGGGGCCCAAAACACAAGATTTATGGAATGGTTAAAAGTGCATGAAAATGGCCAATTTACTCACTCTGAGTTCTCAAAAAGGGTTTCTTCACCCCGGGAAGTGAAATAAATACCATTTGGAGGCATTTAATGTTCGAGCAAAAACGGCTGATTTTCGACAAAAGAGATAACACCCCCCCATTACGTCATGCTTCAGAAATGTGGAAAATGGTCCGTTTTCAAATGTTTTATTTTTGAACGTCAGTTCACATTTGTAGGTGGATCATCAGTGTTAGAGCTAAAATTAGCATGTTTAAAGTGATTTTCATGCTTCCAGGGGCTCGGGAAGTTAATTAAATACCATTTGGAGGCATTTAATGTTCGAGCAAAAACGGCTGATTTTCGACAAAAGAGATAACACCCCCCCATTACGTCATGCTTCAGAAATGTGGAAAATGGTCCGTTTTCAAATGTTTTATTTTTGAACGTCAGTTCACATTTGTAGGTGGATCATCAGTGTTAGAGCTAAAATTAGCATGTTTAAAGTGATTTTCATGCTTCCAGGGGCTCGGGAAGTTAATTAAATACCATTTGGAGGCATTTAATGTTCGAGCAAAAACGGCTGATTTTCGACAAAAGAGATAACACCCCCCCATTACGTCATGCTTCAGAAATGTGGAAAATGGTCCGTTTTCAAATGTTTTATTTTTGAACGTCAGTTCACATTTGTAGGTGGATCATCAGTGTTAGAGCTAAAATTAGCATGTTTAAAGTGATTTTCATGCTTCCAGGGGCCCAAAACACAAGATTTATGGAATGGTTAAAAGTGCATGAAAATGGCCAATTTACTCACTCTGAGTTCTCAAAAAGGGTTTCTTCACCCCGGGAAGTTAATTAAATACCATTTGGAGGCATTTAATGTTCGAGCAAAAACGGCTGATTTTCGACAAAAGAGATAACACCCCCCCATTACGTCATGCTTCAGAAATGTGGAAAATGGTCCGTTTTCAAATGTTTTATTTTTGAACGTCAGTTCACATTTGTAGGTGGATCATCAGTGTTAGAGCTAAAATTAGAATGTTTAAAGTGATTTTCATGCTTCCAGGGGCTCGGGAAGTTAATTAAATACCATTTGGAGGCATTTAATGTTCGAGCAAAAACGGCTGATTTTCGACAAAAGAGATAACACCCCCCCATTACGTCATGCTTCAGAAATGTGGAAAATGGTCCGTTTTCAAATGTTTTATTTTTGAACGTCAGTTCACATTTGTAGGTGGATCATCAGTGTTAGAGCTAAAATTAGCATGTTTAAAGTGATTTTCATGCTTCCAGGGGCTCGGGAAGTTAATTAAATACCATTTGGAGGCATTTAATGTTCGAGCAAAAACGGCTGATTTTCGACAAAAGAGATAACACCCCCCCATTACGTCATGCTTCAGAAATGTGGAAAATGGTCCGTTTTCAAATGTTTTATTTTTGAACGTCAGTTCACATTTGTAGGTGGATCATCAGTGTTAGAGCTAAAATTAGCATGTTTTAAAGTGATTTTCATGCTTCCAGGGGCTCGGGAAGTTAATTAAATACCATTTGGAGGCATTTAATGTTCGAGCAAAAACGGCTGATTTTCGACAAAAGAGATAACACCCCCCCATTACGTCATGCTTCAGAAATGTGGAAAATGGTCCGTTTTCAAATGTTTTATTTTTGAACGTCAGTTCACATTTGTAGGTGGATCATCAGTGTTAGAGCTAAAATTAGCATGTTTAAAGTGATTTTCATGCTTCCAGGGGCCCAAAACACAAGATTAATGGAATGGTTAAAAGTGCATGAAAATGGCCAATTTACTCACTCTGAGTTCTCAAAAAGGGTTTCTTCACCCCGGGAAGTGAAATAAATACCATTTGGAGGCATTTAATGTTCGAGCAAAAACGGCTGATTTTCGACAAAAGAGATAACACCCCCCCATTACGTCATGCTTCAGAAATGTGGAAAATGGTCCGTTTTCAAATGTTTTATTTTTGAACGTCAGTTCACATTTGTAGGTGGATCATCAGTGTTAGAGCTAAAATTAGCATGTTTAAAGTGATTTTCATGCTTCCAGGGGCCCAAAACACAAGATTAATGGAATGGTTAAAAGTGCATGAAAATGGCCAATTTACTCACTCTGAGTTCTCAAAAAGGGTTTCTTCACCCCGGGAAGTGAAATAAATACCATTTGGAGGCATTTAATGTTCGAACAAAAACGGCTGATTTTCGACAAAAGAGATAACACCCCCCCATTACGTCATGCTTCAGAAATGTGGAAAATGGTCCGTTTTCAAATGTTTTATTTTTGAACGTCAGTTCACATTTGTAGGTGGATCATCAGTGTTAGAGCTAAAATTAGCATGTTTAAAGTGGTTTTCATGCTTCCAGGGGCTCGGGAAGTTAATTAAATACCATTTGGAGGCATTTAATGTTCGAGCAAAAACGGCTGATTTTCGACAAAAGAGATAACACCCCCCCATTACGTCATGCTTCAGAAATGTGGAAAATGGTCCGTTTTCAAATGTTTTATTTTTGAACATCAGTTCACATTTGTAGGTGGATCATCAGTGTTAGAGCTAAAATTAGCATGTTTAAAGTGATTTTCATGCTTCCAGGGGCTCGGGAAGTTAATTAAATACCATTTGGAGGCATTTAATGTTCGAGCAAAAACGGCTGATTTTCGACAAAAGAGATAACACCCCCCCATTACGTCATGCTTCAGAAATGTGGAAAACGGTCCGTTTTCAAATGTTTTATTTTTGAACGTCAGTTCACATTTGTAGGTGGATCATCAGTGTTAGAGCTAAAATTAGCATGTTTAAAGTGATTTTCATGCTTTCAGGGGCCCAAAACACAAGATTAATGGAATGGTTAAAAGTGCATGAAAATGGCCAATTTACTCACTCTGAGTTCTCAAAAAGGGTTTCTTCACCCCGGGAAGTGAAATAAATACCATTTGGAGGCATTTAATGTTCGAGCAAAAACGGCTGATTTTCGACAAAAGAGATAACACCCCCCCATTACGTCATGCTTCAGAAATGTGGAAAATGGTCCGTTTTCAAATGTTTTATTTTTGAACGTCAGTTCACATTTGTAGGTGGATCATCAGTGTTAGAGCTAAAATTAGCATGTTTAAAGTGATTTTCATGCTTCCAGGGGCTCGGGAAGTTAATTAAATACCATTTGGAGGCATTTAATGTTCGAGCAAAAACGGCTGATTTTCGACAAAAGAGATAACACCCCCCCATTACGTCATGCTTCAGAAATGTGGAAAACGGTCCGTTTTCAAATGTTTTATTTTTGAACGTCAGTTCACATTTGTAGGTGGATCATCAGTGTTAGAGCTAAAATTAGCATGTTTAAAGTGATTTTCATGCTTCCAGGGGCCCAAAACACAAGATTAATGGAATGGTTAAAAGTGCATGAAAATGGCCAATTTACTCACTCTGAGTTCTCAAAAAGGGTTTCTTCACCCCGGGAAGTGAAATAAATACCATTTGGAGGCATTTAATGTTCGAGCAAAAACGGCTGATTTTCGACAAAAGAGATAACACCCCCCCATTACGTCATGCTTCAGAAATGTGGAAAATGGTCCGTTTTCAAATGTTTTATTTTTGAACGTCAGTTCACATTTGTAGGTGGATCATCAGTGTTAGAGCTAAAATTAGCATGTTTAAAGTGATTTTCATGCTTCCAGGGGCCCAAAACACAAGATTTATGGAATGGTTAAAAGTGCATGAAAATGGCCAATTTACTCACTCTGAGTTCTCAAAAAGGGTTTCTTCACCCCGGGAAGTTAATTAAATACCATTTGGAGGCATTTAATGTTCGAACAAAAACGGCTGATTTTCGACAAAAGAGATAACACCCCCCCATTACGTCATGCTTCAGAAATGTGGAAAATGGTCCGTTTTCAAATGTTTTATTTTTGAACGTCAGTTCACATTTGTAGGTGGATCATCAGTGTTAGAGCTAAAATTAGCATGTTTAAAGTGATTTTCATGCTTCCAGGGGCTCGTGAAGTTAATTAAATACCATTTGGAGGCATTTAATGTTCGAGCAAAAACGGCTGATTTTCGACAAAAGAGATAACACCCCCCCATTACGTCATGCTTCAGAAATGTGGAAAATGGTCCGTTTTCAAATGTTTTATTTTTGAACGTCAGTTCACATTTGTAGGTGGATCATCAGTGTTAGAGCTAAAATTAGCATGTTTAAAGTGATTTTCATGCTTCCAGGGGCCCAAAACACAAGATTTATGGAATGGTTAAAAGTGCATGAAAATGGCCAATTTACTCACTCTGAGTTCTCAAAAAGGGTTTCTTCACCCCGGGAAGTGAAATAAATACCATTTGGAGGCATTTAATGTTCGAGCAAAAACGGCTGATTTTCGACAAAAGAGATAACACCCCCCCATTACGTCATGCTTCAGAAATGTGGAAAATGGTCCGTTTTCAAATGTTTTATTTTTGAACGTCAGTTCACATTTGTAAGTGGATCATCAGTGTTAGAGCTAAAATTAGCATGTTTAAAGTGATTTTCATGCTTCCAGGGGCTCGGGAAGTTAATTAAATACCATTTGGAGGAATTTAATGTTCGAGCAAAAACGGCTGATTTTCGACAAAAGAGATAACACCCCCCCATTACGTCATGCTTCAGAAATGTGGAAAATGGTCCGTTTTCAAATGTTTTATTTTTGAACGTCAGTTCACATTTGTAGGTGGATCATCAGTGTTAGAGCTAAAATTAGCATGTTTAAAGTGATTTTCATGCTTCCAGGGGCTCGGGAAGTTAATTAAATACCATTTGGAGGCATTTAATGTTCGAGCAAAAACGGCTGATTTTCGACAAAAGAGATAACACCCCCCCCATTACGTCATGCTTCAGAAATGTGGAAAATGGTCCGTTTTCAAATGTTTTATTTTTGAACGTCAGTTCACATTTGTAGGTGGATCATCAGTGTTAGAGCTAAAATTAGCATGTTTAAAGTGATTTTCATGCTTCCAGGGGCTCGGGAAGTGAAATAAATACCATTTGGAGGCATTTAATGTTCGAGCAAAAACGGCTGATTTTCGACAAAAGAGATAACACCCCCCCATTACGTCATGCTTCAGAAATGTGGAAAATGGTCCGTTTTCAAATGTTTTATTTTTGAACGTCAGTTCACATTTGTAGGTGGATCATCAGTGTTAGAGCTAAAATTAGCATGTTTAAAGTGATTTTCATGCTTCCAGGGGCCCAAAACACAAGATTTATGGAATGGTTAAAAGTGCATGAAAATGGCCAATTTACTCACTCTGAGTTCTCAAAAAGGGTTTCTTCACCCCGGGAAGTTAATTAAATACCATTTGGAGGCATTTAATGTTCGAGCAAAAACGGCTGATTTTCGACAAAAGAGATAACACCCCCCCATTACGTCATGCTTCAGAAATGTGGAAAATGGTCCGTTTTCAAATGTTTTATTTTTGAACGTCAGTTCACATTTGTAGGTGGATCATCAGTGTTAGAGCTAAAATTAGCATGTTTAAAGTGATTTTCATGCTTCCAGGGGCTCGGGAAGTTAATTAAATACCATTTGGAGGCATTTAATGTTCGAGCAAAAACGGCTGATTTTCGACAAAAGAGATAACACCCCCCCCATTACGTCATGCTTCAGAAATGTGGAAAATGGTCAGTTTTCAAATGTTTTATTTTTGAACGTCAGTTCACATTTGTAGGTGGATCATCAGTGTTAGAGCTAAAATTAGCATGTTTAAAGTGATTTTCATGCTTCCAGGGGCTCGGGAAGTGAAATAAATACCATTTGGAGGCATTTAATGTTCGAGCAAAAACGGCTGATTTTCGACAAAAGAGATAACACCCCCCCATTACGTCATGCTTCAGAAATGTGGAAAATGGTCCGTTTTCAAATGTTTTATTTTTGAACGTCAGTTCACATTTGTAGGTGGATCATCAGTGTTAGAGCTAAAATTAGCATGTTTAAAGTGATTTTCATGCTTCCAGGGGCTCGGGAAGTTAATTAAATACCATTTGGAGGCATTTAATGTTCGAGCAAAAACGGCTGATTTTCGACAAAAGAGATAACACCCCCCCATTACGTCATGCTTCAGAAATGTGGAAAATGGTCCGTTTTCAAATGTTTTATTTTTGAACGTCAGTTCACATTTGTAGGTGGATCATCAGTGTTAGAGCTAAAATTAGCATGTTTAAAGTGATTTTCATGCTTCCAGGGGCCCAAAACACAAGATTTATGGAATGGTTAAACGTGCATGAAAATGGCCAATTTACTCACTCTGAGTTCTCAAAAAGGGTTTCTTCACCCCGGGAAGTTAATTAAATACCATTTGGAGGCATTTAATGTTCGAGCAAAAACGGCTGATTTTCGACAAAAGAGATAACACCCCCCCATTACGTCATGCTTCAGAAATGTGGAAAATGGTCCGTTTTCAAATGTTTTATTTTTTAACGTCAGTTCACATTTGTAGGTGGATCATCAGTGTTAGAGCTAAAATTAGCATGTTTAAAGTGATTTTCCTGCTTCCAGGGGCTCGGGAAGTTAATTAAATACCATTTGGAGGCATTTAATGTTCGAGCAAAAACGGCTGATTTTCGACAAAAGAGATAACACCCCCCCATTACGTCATGCTTCAGAAATGTGGAAAACGGTCCGTTTTCAAATGTTTTATTTTTGAACGTCAGTTCACATTTGTAGGTGGATCATCAGTGTTAGAGCTAAAATTAGCATGTTTAAAGTGATTTTCATGCTTCCAGGGGCCCAAAACACAAGATTAATGGAATGGTTAAAAGTGCATGAAAATGGCCAATTTACTCACTCTGAGTTCTCAAAAAGGGTTTCTTCACCCCGGGAAGTGAAATAAATACCATTTGGAGGCATTTAATGTTCGAGCAAAAACGGCTGATTTTCGACAAAAGAGATAACACCCCCCCATTACGTCATGCTTCAGAAATGTTGAAAATGGTCCGTTTTCAAATGTTTTATTTTTGAACGTCAGTTCACATTTGTAGGTGGATCATCAGTGTTAGAGCTAAAATTAGCATGTTTAAAGTGATTTTCATGCTTCCAGGGGCTCGGGAAGTTAATTAAATACCATTTGGAGGCATTTAATGTTCGAGCAAAAACGGCTGATTTTCGACAAAAGAGATAACACCCCCCCATTACGTCATGCTTCAGAAATGTGGAAAATGGTCCGTTTTCAAATGTTTTATTTTTGAACGTCAGTTACATTTGTAGGTGGATCATCAGTGTTAGAGCTAAAATTAGCATGTTTAAAGTGATTTTCATGCTTCCAGGGGCCAAAACACAAGATTTATGGAATGGTTAAAAGTGCATGAAAATGGCCAATTTACTCACTCTGAGTTCTCAAAAAGGGTTTCTTCACCCCGGAAAGTTAATTAAATACCATTTGGAGGCATTTAATGTTCGAGCAAAAACGGCTGATTTTCGACAAAAGAGATAACACCCCCCCATTACGTCATGCTTCAGAAATGTGGAAAATGGTCCGTTTTCAAATGTTTTATTTTTGAACGTCAGTTCACATTTGTAGGTGGATCATCAGTGTTAGAGCTAAAATTAGCATGTTTAAAGTGATTTTCATGCTTCCAGGGGCTCGGGAAGTTAATTAAATACCATTTGGAGGCATTTAATGTTCAAGCAAAAACGGCTGATTTTCGACAAAAGAGATAACACCCCCCCATTACGTCATGCTTCAGAAATGTGGAAAATGGTCCGTTTTCAAATGTTTTATTTTTGAACGTCAGTTCACATTTGTAGGTGGATCATCAGTGTTAGAGCTAAAATTAGCATGTTTAAAGTGATTTTCATGCTTCCAGGGGCTCGGGAAGTTAATTAAATACCATTTGGAGGCATTTAATGTTCGAGCAAAAACGGCTGATTTTCGACAAAAGAGATAACACCCCCCCATTACGTCATGCTTCAGAAATGTGGAAAATGGTCCGTTTTCAAATGTTTTATTTTTGAACGTCAGTTCACATTTGTAGGTGGATCATCAGTGTTAGAGCTAAAATTAGCATGTTTAAAGTGATTTTCATGCTTCCAGGGGCCCAAAACACAAGATTTATGGAATGGTTAAAAGTGCATGAAAATGGCCAATTTACTCACTCTGAGTTCTCAAAAAGGGTTTCTTCACCCCGGGAAGTTAATTAAATACCATTTGGAGGCATTTAATGTTCGAGCAAAAACGGCTGATTTTCGACAAAAGAGATAACACCCCCCCATTACGTCATGCTTCAGAAATGTGGAAAATGGTCCGTTTTCAAATGTTTTATTTTTGAACGTCAGTTCACATTTGTAGGTGGATCATCAGTGTTAGAGCTAAAATTAGCATGTTTAAAGTGATTTTCATGCTTCCAGGGGCTCGGGAAGTTAATTAAATACCATTTGGAGGCATTTAATGTTCGAGCAAAAACGGCTGATTTTCGACAAAAGAGATAACACCCCCCCCATTACGTCATGCTTCAGAAATGTGGAAAATGGTCCGTTTTCAAATGTTTTATTTTTGAACGTCAGTTCACATTTGTAGGTGGATCATCAGTGTTAGAGCTAAAATTAGCATGTGTAAAGTGATTTTCATGCTTCCAGGGGCTCGGGAAGTGAAATAAATACCATTTGGAGGCATTTAATGTTCGAGCAAAAACGGCTGATTTTCGACAAAAGAGATAACACCCCCCCATTACGTCATGCTTCAGAAATGTGGAAAATGGTCCGTTTTCAAATGTTTTATTTTTGAACGTCAGTTCACATTTGTAGGTGGATCATCAGTGTTAGAGCTAAAATTAGCATGTTTAAAGTGATTTTCATGCTTCCATGGGCCAAAAACACAAGATTTATGGAATGGTTAAAAGTGCATGAAAATGGCCAATTTACTCACTCTGAGTTCTCAAAAAGGGTTTCTTCACCCCGGGAAGTTAATTAAATACCATTTGGAGGCATTTAATGTTCGAGCAAAAACGGCTGATATTCGACAAAAGAGATAACACCCCCCATTACGTCATGCTTCAGAAATGTGGAAAATGGTCCGTTTTCAAATGTTTTATTTTTGAACGTCAGTTCACATTTGTAGGTGGATCATCAGTGTTAGAGCTAAAATTAGCATGTTTAAAGTGATTTTCATGCATCCAGGGGCTCGGGAAGTTAAATAAATACCATTTGGAGGCATTTAATGTTCGAGCAAAAAAGGCTGATTTTCGATGAAAGAGATAACACCCCCCCATTACGTCATGCTTCAGAAATGTGGAAAATGGTCCGTTTTCAAATGTTTTATTTTTGAACGTCAGTTCACATTTGTAGGTGGATCATCAGTGTTAGAGCTAAAATTAGCATGTTTAGAGTGATTTTCATGCTTCCAGGGGCCCAAAACACAAGATTTATGGAATGGTTAAAAGTGCATGAAAATGGCCAATTTACTCACTCTGAGTTCTCAAAAAGGGTTTCTTCACCCCGGGAAGTGAAATAAATACCATTTGGAGGCATTTAATGTTCGAGCAAAAACGGCTGATTTTCGACAAAAGAGATAACACCCCCCCATTACGTCATGCTTCAGAAATGTGGAAAATGGTCCGTTTTCAAATGTTTTATTTTTGAACGTCAGTTCACATTTGTAGGTGGATCATCAGTGTTAGAGCTAAAATTAGCATGTTTAAAGTGATTTTCATGCTTCCAGGGGCTCGGGAAGTTAATTAAATACCATTTGGAGGCATTTAATGTTCGAGCAAAAACGGCTGATTTTCGACAAAAGAGATAACACCCCCCCATTACGTCATGCTTCAGAAATGTGGAAAATGGTCAGTTTTCAAATGTTTTATTTTTGAACGTCAGTTCACATTTGTAGGTGGATCATCAGTGTTAGAGCTAAAATTAGCATGTTTAAAGTGATTTTCATGCTTCCAGGGGCCCAAAACACAAGATTTATGGAATGGTTAAAAGTGCATGAAAATGGCCAATTTACTCACTCTGAGTTCTCAAAAAGGGTTTCTTCACCCCGGGAAGTGAAATAAATACCATTTGGAGGCATTTAATGTTCGAGCAAAAACGGCTGATTTTCGACAAAAGAGATAACACCCCCCCATTACGTCATGCTTCAGAAATGTGGAAAATGGTCCGTTTTCAAATGTTTTATTTTTGAACGTCAGTTCACATTTGTAGGTGGATCATCAGTGTTAGAGCTAAAATTAGCATGTTTAAAGTGATTTTCATGCTTCCAGGGGCTCGGGAAGTTAATTAAATACCATTTGGAGGCATTTAATGTTCGAGCAAAAATGGCTGATTTTCGACAAAAGAGATAACACCCCCCCCATTACATCATGCTTCAGAAATGTGGAAAATGGTCCGTTTTCAAATGTTTTATTTTTGAACGTCAGTTCACATTTGTAGGTGGATCATCAGTGTTAGAGCTAAAATTAGCATGTTTAAAGTGATTTTCATGCTTCCAGGGGCTCGGGAAGTTAATTAAATACCATTTGGAGGCATTTAATGTCCGAGCAAAAACGGCTGATTTTCGACAAAAGAGATAACACCCCCCCCATTACGTCATGCTTCAGAAATGTGGAAAATGGTCAGTTTTCAAATGTTTTATTTTTGAACGTCAGTTCACATTTGTAGGTGGATCATCAGTGTTAGAGCTAAAATTAGCATGTTTAAAGTGATTTTCATGCTTCCAGGGGCTCGGGAAGTGAAATAAATACCATTTGGAGGCATTTAATGTTCGAGCAAAAACGGCTGATTTTCGACAAAAGAGATAACACCCCCCCCATTACGTCATGCTTCAGAAATGTGGAAAATGGTCCGTTTTCAAATGTTTTATTTTTGAACGTCAGTTCACATTTGTAGGTGGATCATCAGTGTTAGAGCTAAAATTAGCATGTTTAAAGTGATTTTCATGCTTCCAGGGGCCCAAAACACAAGATTTATGGAATGGTTAAAAGTGCATGAAAATGGCCAATTTACTCACTCTGAGTTCTCAAAAAGGGTTTCTTCACCCCGGGAAGTTAATTAAATACCATTTGGAGGCATTTAATGTTCGAGCAAAAACGGCTGATTTTCGACAAAAGAGATAAAACCCCCCCATTACGTCATGCTTCAGAAATGTGGAAAATGGTCCGTTTTCAAATGTTTTATTTTTGAACGTCAGTTCACATTTGTAGGTGGATCCTCAGTGTTAGAGCTAAAATTAGCATGTTTAAAGTGATTTTCATGCTTCCAGGGGCTCGGGAAGTTAATTAAATACCATTTGGAGGCATTTAATGTTCGAGCAAAAACGGCTGATTTTCGACAAAAGAGATAACACCCCCCCATTACGTCATGCTTCAGAAATGTGGAAAATGGCCCGTTTTCAAATGTTTTATTTTTGAACGTCAGTTCACATTTGTAGGTGGATCATCAGTGTTAGAGCTAAAATTAGCATGTTTAAAGTGATTTTCATGCTTCCAGGGGCCCAAAACACAAGATTTATGGAATGGTTAAAAGTGCATGAAAATGGCCAATTTACTCACTCTGAGTTCTCAAAAAGGGTTTCTTCACCCCGGGAAGTTAATTAAATACCATTTGGAGGCATTTAATGTTCGAGCAAAAACGGCTGATTTTCGACAAAAGAGATAACACCCCCCCATTACGTCATGCTTCAGAAATGTGGAAAATGGTCCGTTTTCAAATGTTTTATTTTTGAACGTCAGTTCACATTTGTAGGTGGATCATCAGTGTTAGAGCTAAAATTAGCATGTTTAAAGTGATTTTCATGCTTCCAGGGGCTCGGGAAGTTAATTAAATACCATTTGGAGGCATTTAATGTTCGAGCAAAAACGGCTGATTTTCGACAAAAGAGATAACACCCCCCCATTACGTCATGCTTCAGAAATGTGGAAAATGGTCCGTTTTCAAATGTTTTATTTTTGAACGTCAGTTCACATTTGTAGGTGGATCATCAGTGTTAGAGCTAAAATTAGCATGTTTAAAGTGATTTTCATGCTTCCAGGGGCTCGGGAAGTGAAATAAATACCATTTGGAGGCATTTAATGTTCGAGCAAAAACGGCTGATTTTCGACAAAAGAGATAACACCCCCCATTACGTCATGCTTCAGAAATGTGGAAAATGGTCCGTTTTCAAATGTTTTATTTTTGAACGTCAGTTCACATTTGTAGGTGGATCATCAGTGTTAGAGCTAAAATTAGCATGTTTAAAGTGATTTTCATGCTTCCAGGGGCTCGGGAAGTTAATTAAATACCATTTGGAGGCATTTAATGTTCGAGCAAAAACGGCTGATTTTCGACAAAAGAGATAACACCCCCCCATTACGTCATGCTTCAGAAATGTGGAAAATGGTCCGTTTTCAAATGTTTTATTTTTGAACGTCAGTTCACATTTGTAGGTGGATCATCAGTGTTAGAGCTAAAATTAGCATGTTTAAAGTGATTTTCATGCTTCCAGGGGCCCAAAACACAAGATTTATGGAATGGTTAAAAGTGCATGAAAATGGCCAATTTACTCACTCTGAGTTCTCAAAAAGGGTTTCTTCACCCCGGGAAGTTAATTAAATACCATTTGGAGGCATTTAATGTTCGAGCAAAAACGGCTGATTTTCGACAAAAGAGATAACACCCCCCCATTACGTCATGCTTCAGAAATGTGGAAAATGGTCAGTTTTCAAATGTTTTATTTTTGAACGTCAGTTCACATTTGTAGGTGGATCATCAGTGTTAGAGCTAAAATTAGCATGTTTAAAGTGATTTTCATGCTTCCAGGGGCTCAGGAAGTGAAATAAATACCATTTGGAGGCATTTAATGTTCGAGCAAAAACGGCTGATTTTCGACAAAAGAGATAACACCCCCCCATTACGTCATGCTTCAGAAATGTGGAAAATGGTCAGTTTTCAAATGTTTTATTTTTGAACGTCAGTTCACATTTGTAGGTGGATCATCAGTGTTAGAGCTAAAATTAGCATGTTTAAAGTGATTTTCATGCTTCCAGGGGCTCGGGAAGTTAATTAAATACCATTTGGAGGCATTTAATGTTCGAGCAAAAACGGCTGATTTTCGACAAAAGAGATAACACCCCCCCATTACGTCATGCTTCAGAAATGTGGAAAATGGTCCGTTTTCAAATGTTTTATTTTTGAACGTCAGTTCACATTTGTAGGTGGATCATCAGTGTTAGAGCTAAAATTAGCATGTTTAAAGTGATTTTCATGCTTCCAGGGGCCCAAAACACAAGATTTATGGAATGGTTAAACGTGCATGAAAATGGCCAATTTACTCACTCTGAGTTCTCAAAAAGGGTTTCTTCACCCCGGGAAGTTAATTAAATACCATTTGGAGGCATTTAATGTTCGAGCAAAAACGGCTGATTTTCGACAAAAGAGATAACACCCCCCCATTACGTCATGCTTCAGAAATGTGGAAAATGGTCCGTTTTCAAATGTTTTATTTTTTAACGTCAGTTCACATTTGTAGGTGGATCATCAGTGTTAGAGCTAAAATTAGCATGTTTAAAGTGATTTTCATGCTTCCAGGGGCTCGGGAAGTTAATTATATACCATTTGGAGGCATTTAATGTTCGAGCAAAAACGGCTGATTTTCGACAAAAGAGATAACACCCCCCCATTACGTCATGCTTCAGAAATGTGGAAAACGGTCCGTTTTCAAATGTTTTATTTTTGAACGTCAGTTCACATTTGTAGGTGGATCATCAGTGTTAGAGCTAAAATTAGCATGTTTAAAGTGATTTTCATGCTTCCAGGGGCCCAAAACACAAGATTAATGGAATGGTTAAAAGTGCATGAAAATGGCCAATTTACTCACTCTGAGTTCTCAAAAAGGGTTTCTTCACCCCGGGAAGTGAAATAAATACCATTTGGAGGCATTTAATGTTCGAGCAAAAACGGCTGATTTTCGACAAAAGAGATAACACCCCCCCATTACGTCATGCTTCAGAAATGTGGAAAATGGTCCGTTTTCAAATGTTTTATTTTTGAACGTCAGTTCACATTTGTAGGTGGATCATCAGTGTTAGAGCTAAAATTAGCATGTTTAAAGTGATTTTCATGCTTCCAGGGGCTCGGGAAGTTAATTAAATACCATTTGGAGGCATTTAATGTTCAAGCAAAAACGGCTGATTTTCGACAAAAGAGATAACACCCCCCCATTACGTCATGCTTCAGAAATGTGGAAAATGGTCCGTTTTTAAATGTTTTATTTTTGAACGTCAGTTCACATTTGTAGGTGGATCATCAGTGTTAGAGCTAAAATTAGCATGTTTAAAGTGATTTTCATGCTTCCAGGGGCTCGGGAAGTTAATTAAATACCATTTGGAGGCATTTAATGTTCGAGCAAAAACGGCTGATTTTCGACAAAAGAGATAACACCCCCCCATTACGTCATGCTTCAGAAATGTGGAAAATGGTCCGTTTTCAAATGTTTTATTTTTGAACGTCAGTTCACATTTGTAGGTGGATCATCAGTGTTAGAGCTAAAATTAGCATGTTTAAAGTGATTTTCATGCTTCCAGGGGCCCAAAACACAAGATTTATGGAATGGTTAAAAGTGCATGAAAATGGCCAATTTACTCACTCTGAGTTCTCAAAAAGGGTTTCTTCACCCCGGGAAGTTAATTAAATACCATTTGGAGGCATTTAATGTTCGAGCAAAAACGGCTGATTTTCGACAAAAGAGATAACACCCCCCCATTACGTCATGCTTCAGAAATGTGGAAAATGGTCCGTTTTCAAATGTTTTATTTTTGAACGTCAGTTCACATTTGTAGGTGGATCATCAGTGTTAGAGCTAAAATTAGCATGTTTAAAGTGATTTTCATGCTTCCAGGGGCTCGGGAAGTTAATTAAATACCATTTGGAGGCATTTAATGTTCGAGCAAAAACGGCTGATTTTCGACAAAAGAGATAACACCCCCCCATTACGTCATGCTTCAGAAATGTGGAAAATGGTCCGTTTTCAAATGTTTTATTTTTGAACGTCAGTTCACATTTGTAGGTGGATCATCAGTGTTAGAGCTAAAATTAGCATGTGTAAAGTGATTTTCATGCTTCCAGGGGCTCGGGAAGTGAAATAAATACCATTTGGAGGCATTTAATGTTCGAGCAAAAACGGCTGATTTTCGACAAAAGAGATAACACCCCCCCATTACGTCATGCTTCAGAAATGTGGAAAATGGTCAGTTTTCAAATGTTTTATTTTTGAACGTCAGTTAACATTTGTAGGTGGATCATCAGTGTTAGAGCTAAAATTAGCATGTTTAAAGTGATTTTCATGCTTCCATGGGCCCAAAACACAAGATTTATGGAATGGTTAAAAGTGCATGAAAATGGCCAATTTACTCAATCTGAGTTCTCAAAAAGGGTTTCTTCACCCCGGGAAGTTAATTAAATACCATTTGGAGGCATTTAATGTTCGAGCAAAAACGGCTGATATTCGACAAAAGAGATAACACCCCCCCATTACGTCATGCTTCAGAAATGTGGAAAATGGTCCGTTTTCAAATGTTTTATTTTTGAACGTCAGTTCACATTTGTAGGTGGATCATCAGTGTTAGAGCTAAAATTAGCATGTTTAAAGTGATTTTCATGCATCCAGGGGCTCGGGAAGTTAAATAAATACCATTTGGAGGCATTTAATGTTCGAGCAAAAAAGGCTGATTTTCGACGAAAGAGATAACACCCCCCCATTACGTCATGCTTCAGAAATGTGGAAAATGGTCCGTTTTCAAATGTTTTATTTTTGAACGTCAGTTCACATTTGTAGGTGGATCATCAGTGTTAGAGCTAAAATTAGCATGTTTAAAGTGATTTTCATGCTTCCAGGGGCCCAAAACACAAGATTTATGGAATGGTTAAAAGTGCATGAAAAATGGCCAATTTACTCACTCTGAGTTCTCAAAAAGGGTTTCTTCACCCCGGGAAGTGAAATAAATACCATTTGGAGGCATTTAATGTTCGAGCAAAAACGGCTGATTTTCGACAAAAGAGATAACACCCCCCCATTACGTCATGCTTCAGAAATGTGGAAAATGGTCCGTTTTCAAATGTTTTATTTTTGAACGTCAGTTCACATTTGTAGGTGGATCATCAGTGTTAGAGCTAAAATTAGCATGTTTAAAGTGATTTTCATGCTTCCAGGGGCTCGGGAAGTTAATTAAATACCATTTGGAGGCATTTAATGTTCGAGCAAAAACGGCTGATTTTCGACAAAAGAGATAACACCCCCCCATTACGTCATGCTTCAGAAATGTGGAAAATGGTCCGTTTTCAAATGTTTTATTTTTGAACGTCAGTTCACATTTGTAGGTGGATCATCAGTGTTAGAGCTAAAATTAGCATGTTTAAAGTGATTTTCATGCTTCCAGGGGCCCAAAACACAAGATTTATGGAATGGTTAAAAGTGCATGAAAATGGCCAATTTACTCACTCTGAGTTCTCAAAAAGGGTTTCTTCACCCCGGGAAGTGAAATAAATACCCTTTGGAGGCATTTAATGTTCGAGCAAAAACGGCTGATTTTCGACAAAAGAGATAACACCCCCCCATTACGTCATGCTTCAGAAATGTGGAAAATGGTCCGTTTTCAAATGTTTTATTTTTGAACGTCAGTTCACATTTGTAGGTGGATCATCAGTGTTAGAGCTAAATTAGCATGTTTAAAGTGATTTTCATGCTTCCAGGGGCTCGGGAAGTTAATTAAATACCATTTGGAGGCATTTAATGTTCGAGCAAAAACGGCTGATTTTCGACAAAAGAGATAACACCCCCCCATTACGTCATGCTTCAGAAATGTGGAAAATGGTCCGTTTTCAAATGTTTTATTTTTGAACGTCAGTTCACATTTGTAGGTGGATCATCAGTGTTAGAGCTAAAATTAGCATGTTTAAAGTGATTTTCATGCTTCCAGGGGCTCGGGAAGTTAATTAAATACCATTTGGAGGCATTTAATGTTCGAGCAAAAACGGCTGATTTTCGACAAAAGAGATAACACCCCCCCCATTACGTCATGCTTCAGAAATGTGGAAAATGGTCCGTTTTCAAATGTTTTATTTTTGAACGTCAGTTCACATTTGTAGGTGGATCATCAGTGTTAGAGCTAAAATTAGCATGTTTAAAGTGATTTTCATGCTTCCAGGGGCTCGGGAAGTGAAATAAATACCATTTGGAGGCATTTAATGTTCGAGCAAAAACGGCTGATTTTCGACAAAAGAGATAACACCCCCCCCATTACGTCATGCTTCAGAAATGTGGAAAATGGTCCGTTTTCAAATGTTTTATTTTTGAACGTCAGTTCACATTTGTAGGTGGATCATCAGTGTTAGAGCTAAAATTAGCATGTTTAAAGTGATTTTCATGCTTCCAGGGGCCCAAAACACAAGATTTATGGAATGGTTAAAAGTGCATGAAAATGGCCAATTTACTCACTCTGAGTTCTCAAAAAGGGTTTCTTCACCCCGGGAAGTTAATTAAATACCATTTGGAGGCATTTAATGTTCGAGCAAAAACAGCTGATTTTCGACAAAAGAGATAACACCCCCCCATTACGTCATGCTTCAGAAATGTGGAAAATGGTCCGTTTTCAAATGTTTTATTTTTGAACGTCAGTTCACATTTGTAGGTGGATCCTCAGTGTTAGAGCTAAAATTTGCATGTTTAAAGTGATTTTCATGCTTCCAGGGGCTCGGGAAGTTAATTAAATACCATTTGGAGGCATTTAATGTTCGAGCAAAAACGGCTGATTTTCGACAAAAGAGATAACACCCCCCCATTACGTCATGCTTCAGAAATGTGGAAAATGGCCCGTTTTCAAATGTTTTATTTTTGAACGTCAGTTCACATTTGTAGGTGGATCATCAGTGTTAGAGCTAAAATTAGCATGTTTAAAGTGATTTTCATGCTTCCAGGGGCCCAAAACACAAGATTTATGGAATGGTTAAAAGTGCATGAAAATGGCCAATTTACTCACTCTGAGTTCTCAAAAAGGGTTTCTTCACCCCGGGAAGTTAATTAAATACCATTTGGAGGCATTTAATGTTCGAGCAAAAACGGCTGATTTTCGACAAAAGAGATAACACCCCCCCATTACGTCATGCTTCAGAAATGTGGAAAATGGTCCGTTTTCAAATGTTTTATTTTTGAACGTCAGTTCACATTTGTAGGTGGATCATCAGTGTTAGAGCTAAAATTAGCATGTTTAAAGTGATTTTCATGCTTCCAGGGGCTCGGGAAGTTAATTAAATACCATTTGGAGGCATTTAATGTTCGAGCAAAAACGGCTGATTTTCGACAAAAGAGATAACACCCCCCCATTACGTCATGCTTCAGAAATGTGGAAAATGGTCCGTTTTCAAATGTTTTATTTTTGAATGTCAGTTCACATTTGTAGGTGGATCATCAGTGTTAGAGCTAAAATTAGCATGTTTAAAGTGATTTTCATGCTTCCAGGGGCTCGGGAAGTTAATTAAATACCATTTGGAGGCATTTAATGTTCGAGCAAAAACGGCTGATTTTCGACAAAAGAGATAACACCCCCCCATTACGTCATGCTTCAGAAATGTGGAAAATGGTCCGTTTTCAAATGTTTTATTTTTGAATGTCAGTTCACATTTGTAGGTGGATCATCAGTGTTAGAGCTAAAATTAGCATGTTTAAAGTGATTTTCATGCTTCCAGGGGCTCGGGAAGTTAATTAAATACCATTTGGAGGCATTTAATGTTCGAGCAAAAACGGCTGATTTTCGACAAAAGAGATAACACCCCCCCCATTACGTCATGCTTCAGAAATGTGGAAAATGGTCCGTTTTCAAATGTTTTATTTTTGAACGTCAGTTCACATTTGTAGGTGGATCATCAGTGTTAGAGCTAAAATTAGCATGTTTAAAGTGATTTTCATGCTTCCAGGGGCTCGGGAAGTGAAATAAATACCATTTGGAGGCATTTAATGTTCGAGCAAAAACGGCTGATTTTCGACAAAAGAGATAACACCCCCCCCATTACGTCATGCTTCAGAAATGTGGAAAATGGTCCGTTTTCAAATGTTTTATTTTTGAACGTCAGTTCACATTTGTAGGTGGATCATCAGTGTTAGAGCTAAAATTAGCATGTTTAAAGTGATTTTCATGCTTCCAGGGGCTCGGGAAGTGAAATAAATACCATTTGGAGGCATTTAATGTTCGAGCAAAAACGGCTGATTTTCGACAAAAGAGATAACACCCCCCCCATTACGTCATGCTTCAGAAATGTGGAAAATGGTCCGTTTTCAAATGTTTTATTTTTGAACGTCAGTTCACATTTGTAGGTGGATCATCAGTGTTAGAGCTAAAATTAGCATGTTTAAAGTGATTTTCATGCTTCCAGGGGCCCAAAACACAAGATTTATGGAATGGTTAAAAGTGCATGAAAATGGCCAATTTACTCACTCTGAGTTCTCAAAAAGGGTTTCTTCACCCCGGGAAGTTAATTAAATACCATTTGGAGGCATTTAATGTTCGAGCAAAAACAGCTGATTTTCGACAAAAGAGATAACACCCCCCCATTACGTCATGCTTCAGAAATGTGGAAAATGGTCCGTTTTCAAATGTTTTATTTTTGAACGTCAGTTCACATTTGTAGGTGGATCCTCAGTGTTAGAGCTAAAATTAGCATGTTTAAAGTGATTTTCATGCTTCCAGGGGCTTGGGAAGTTAATTAAATACCATTTGGAGGCATTTAATGTTCGAGCAAAAACGGCTGATTTTCGACAAAAGAGATAACACCCCCCCATTACGTCATGCTTCAGAAATGTGGAAAATGGCCCGTTTTCAAATGTTTTATTTTTGAACGTCAGTTCACATTTGTAGGTGGATCATCAGTGTTAGAGCTAAAATTAGCATGTTTAAAGTGATTTTCATGCTTCCAGGGGCCCAAAACACAAGATTTATGGAATGGTTAAAAGTGCATGAAAATGGCCAATTTACTCACTCTGAGTTCTCAAAAAGGGTTTCTTCACCCCGGGAAGTTAATTAAATACCATTTGGAGGCATTTAATGTTCGAGCAAAAACGGCTGATTTTCGACAAAAGAGATAACACCCCCCCATTACGTCATGCTTCAGAAATGTGGAAAATGGTCCGTTTTCAAATGTTTTATTTTTGAACGTCAGTTCACATTTGTAGGTGGATCATCAGTGTTAGAGCTAAAATTAGCATGTTTAAAGTGATTTTCATGCTTCCAGGGGCTCGGGAAGTTAATTAAATACCATTTGGAGGCATTTAATGTTCGAGCAAAAACGGCTGATTTTCGACAAAAGAGATAACACCCCCCCATTACGTCATGCTTCAGAAATGTGGAAAATGGTCCGTTTTCAAATGTTTTATTTTTGAACGTCAGTTCACATTTGTAGGTGGATCATCAGTGTTAGAGCTAAAATTAGCATGTTTAAAGTGATTTTCATGCTTCCAGGGGCTCGGGAAGTTAATTAAATACCATTTGGAGGCATTTAATGTTCGAGCAAAAACGGCTGATTTTCGACAAAAGAGATAACACCCCCCCCATTACGTCATGCTTCAGAAATGTGGAAAATGGTCCGTTTTCAAATGTTTTATTTTTGAACGTCAGTTCACATTTGTAGGTGGATCATCAGTGTTAGAGCTAAAATTAGCATGTTTAAAGTGATTTTCATGCTTCCAGGGGCTCGGGAAGTGAAATAAATACCATTTGGAGGCATTTAATGTTCGAGCAAAAACGGCTGATTTTCGACAAAAGAGATAACACCCCCCCCATTACGTCATGCTTCAGAAATGTGGAAAATGGTCCGTTTTCAAATGTTTTATTTTTGAACGTCAGTTCACATTTGTAGGTGGATCATCAGTGTTAGAGCTAAAATTAGCATGTTTAAAGTGATTTTCATGCTTCCAGGGGCCCAAAACACAAGATTTATGGAATGGTTAAAAGTGCATGAAAATGGCCAATTTACTCACTCTGAGTTCTCAAAAAGGGTTTCTTCACCCCGGGAAGTTAATTAAATACCATTTGGAGGCATTTAATGTTCGAGCAAAAACGGCTGATTTTCGACAAAAGAGATAACACCCCCCCATTACGTCATGCTTCAGAAATGTGGAAAATGGTCCGTTTTCAAATGTTTTATTTTTGAACGTCAGTTCACATTTGTAGGTGGATCCTCAGTGTTAGAGCTAAAATTAGCATGTTTAAAGTGATTTTCATGCTTCCAGGGGCTCGGGAAGTTAATTAAATACCATTTGGAGGCATTTAATGTTCGAGCAAAAACGGCTGATTTTCGACAAAAGAGATAACACCCCCCCATTACGTCATGCTTCAGAAATGTGGAAAATGGCCCGTTTTCAAATGTTTTATTTTTGAACGTCAGTTCACATTTGTAGGTGGATCATCAGTGTTAGAGCTAAAATTAGCATGTTTAAAGTGATTTTCATGCTTCCAGGGGCCCAAAACACAAGATTTATGGAATGGTTAAAAGTGCATGAAAATGGCCAATTTACTCACTCTGAGTTCTCAAAAAGGGTTTCTTCACCCCGGGAAGTTAATTAAATACCATTTGGAGGCATTTAATGTTCGAGCAAAAACGGCTGATTTTCGACAAAAGAGATAACACCCCCCCATTACGTCATGCTTCAGAAATGTGGAAAATGGTCCGTTTTCAAATGTTTTATTTTTGAACGTCAGTTCACATTTGTAGGTGGATCATCAGTGTTAGAGCTAAAATTAGCATGTTTAAAGTGATTTTCATGCTTCCAGGGGCTCGGGAAGTTAATTAAATACCATTTGGAGGCATTTAATGTTCGAGCAAAAACGGCTGATTTTCGACAAAAGAGATAACACCCCCCCATTACGTCATGCTTCAGAAATGTGGAAAATGGTCCGTTTTCAAATGTTTTATTTTTGAACGTCAGTTCACATTTGTAGGTGGATCATCAGTGTTAGAGCTAAAATTAGCATGTTTAAAGTGATTTTCATGCTTCCAGGGGCTCGGGAAGTGAAATAAATACCATTTGGAGGCATTTAATGTTCGAGCAAAAACGGCTGATTTTCGACAAAAGAGATAACACCCCCCCATTACGTCATGCTTCAGAAATGTGGAAAATGGTCCGTTTTCAAATGTTTTATTTTTGAACGTCAGTTCACATTTGTAGGTGGATCATCAGTGTTAGAGCTAAAATTAGCATGTTTAAAGTGATTTTCATGCTTCCAGGGGCCCAAAACACAAGATTTATGGAATGGTTAAAAGTGCATGAAAATGGCCAATTTACTCACTCTGAGTTCTCAAAAAGGGTTTCTTCACCCCGGGAAGTTAATTAAATACCATTTGGAGGCATTTAATGTTCAAGCAAAAACGGCTGATTTTCGACAAAAGAGATAACACCCCCCCATTACGTCATGCTTCAGAAATGTGGAAAATGGTCCGTTTTCAAATGTTTTATTTTTGAACGTCAGTTCACATTTGTAGGTGGATCATCAGTGTTAGAGCTAAAATTAGCATGTTTAAAGTGATTTTCATGCTTCCAGGGGCTCGGGAAGTTAATTAAATACCATTTGGAGGCATTTAATGTTCGAGCAAAAACGGCTGATTTTCGACAAAAGAGATAACACCCCCCCCATTACGTCATGCTTCAGAAATGTGGAAAATGGCCCGTTTTCAAATGTTTTATTTTTGAACGTCAGTTCACATTTGTAGGTGGATCATCAGTGTTAGAGCTAAAATTAGCATGTTTAAAGTGATTTTCATGCTTCCAGGGGCCCAAAACACAAGATTTATGGAATGGTTAAAAGTGCATGAAAATGGCCAATTTACTCACTCTGAGTTCTCAAAAAGGGTTTCTTCACCCCGGGAAGTTAATTAAATACCATTTGGAGGCATTTAATGTTCGAGCAAAAACGGCTGATTTTCGACAAAAGAGATAACACCCCCCCATTACGTCATGCTTCAGAAATGTGGAAAATGGTCCGTTTTCAAATGTTTTATTTTTGAACGTCAGTTCACATTTGTAGGTGGATCATCAGTGTTAGAGCTAAAATTAGCATGTTTAAAGTGATTTTCATGCTTCCAGGGGCTCGGGAAGTTAATTAAATACCATTTGGAGGCATTTAATGTTCGAGCAAAAACGGCTGATTTTCGACAAAAGAGATAACACCCCCCCACTACGTCATGCTTCAGAAATGTGGAAAATGGTCCGTTTTCAAATGTTTTATTTTTGAACGTCAGTTCACATTTGTAGGTGGATCATCAGTGTTAGAGCTAAAATTAGCATGTTTAAAGTGATTTTCATGCTTCCAGGGGCTCGGGAAGTGAAATAAATACCATTTGGAGGCATTTAATGTTCGAGCAAAAACGGCTGATTTTCGACAAAAGAGATAACACCCCCCCATTACGTCATGCTTCAGAAATGTGGAAAATGGTCCGTTTTCAAATGTTTTATTTTTGAACGTCAGTTCACATTTGTAGGTGGATCATCAGTGTTAGAGCTAAAATTAGCATGTTTAAAGTGATTTTCATGCTTCCAGGGGCCCAAAACACAAGATTTATGGAATGGTTAAAAGTGCATGAAAATGGCCAATTTACTCACTCTGAGTTCTCAAAAAGGGTTTCTTCACCCCGGGAAGTTAATTAAATACCATTTGGAGGCATTTAATGTTCGAGCAAAAACGGCTGATTTTGGACAAAAGAGATAACACCCCCCCATTACGTCATGCTTCAGAAATGTGGAAAATGGTCCGTTTTCAAATGTTTTATTTTTGAACGTCAGTTCACATTTGTAGGTGGATCATCAGTGTTAGAGCTAAAATTAGCATGTTTAAAGTGATTTTCATGCTTCCAGGGGCTCGGGAAGTTAATTAAATACCATTTGGAGGCATTTAATGTTCGAGCAAAAACGGCTGATTTTCGACAAAAGAGATAACACCCCCCCATTACGTCATGCTTCAGAAATGTGGAAAATGGTCCGTTTTCAAATGTTTTATTTTTGAACGTCAGTTCACATTTGTAGGTGGATCATCAGTGTTAGAGCTAAAATTAGCATGTTTAAAGTGATTTTCATGCTTCCAGGGGCTCGGGAAGTGAAATAAATACCATTTGGAGGCATTTAATGTTCGAGCAAAAACGGCTGATTTTCGACAAAAGAGATAACACCCCCCCATTACGTCATGCTTCAGAAATGTGGAAAATGATCCGTTTTCAAATGTTTTATTTTTGAACGTCAGTTCACATTTGTAGGTGGATCATCAGTGTTAGAGCTAAAATTAGCATGTTTAAAGTGATTTTCATACTTCCAGGGGCTCGGGAAGTTAATTAAATACCATTTGGAGGCATTTAATGTTCGAGCAAAAACGGCTGATTTTCGACAAAAGAGATAACACCCCCCCATTACGTCATGCTTCAGAAATGTGGAAAATGGTCCGTTTTCAAATGTTTTATTTTTGAACGTCAGTTCACATTTGTAGGTGGATCATCAGTGTTAGAGCTAAAATTAGCATGTTTAAAGTGATTTTCATGCTTCCAGGGGCCCAAAACACAAGATTTATGGAATGGTTAAAAGTGCATGAAAATGGCCAATTTACTCACTCTGAGTTCTCAAAAAGGGTTTCTTCACCCCGGGAAGTTAATTAAATACCATTTGGAGGCATTTAATGTTCAAGCAAAAACGGCTGATTTTCGACAAAAGAGATAACACCCCCCCATTACGTCATGCTTCAGAAATGTGGAAAATGGTCCGTTTTCAAATGTTTTATTTTTGAACGTCAGTTCACATTTGTAGGTGGATCATCAGTGTTAGAGCTAAAATTAGCATGTTTAAAGTGATTTTCATGCTTCCAGGGGCTCGGGAAGTTAATTAAATACCATTTGGAGGCATTTAATGTTCGAGCAAAAACGGCTGATTTTCGACAAAAGAGATAACACCCCCCCATTACGTCATGCTTCAGAAATGTGGAAAATGGCCCGTTTTCAAATGTTTTATTTTTGAACGTCAGTTCACATTTGTAGGTGGATCATCAGTGTTAGAGCTAAAATTAGCATGTTTAAAGTGATTTTCATGCTTCCAGGGGCCCAAAACACAAGATTTATGGAATGGTTAAAAGTGCATGAAAATGGCCAATTTACTCACTCTGAGTTCTCAAAAAGGGTTTCTTCACCCCGGGAAGTTAATTAAATACCATTTGGAGGCATTTAATGTTCGAGCAAAAACGGCTGATTTTCGACAAAAGAGATAACACCCCCCCATTACGTCATGCTTCAGAAATGTGGAAAATGGTCCGTTTTCAAATGTTTTATTTTTGAACGTCAGTTCACATTTGTAGGTGGATCATCAGTGTTAGAGCTAAAATTAGCATGTTTAAAGTGATTTTCATGCTTCCAGGGGCTCGGGAAGTTAATTAAATACCATTTGGAGGCATTTAATGTTCGAGCAAAAACGGCTGATTTTCGACAAAAGAGATAACACCCCCCCACTACGTCATGCTTCAGAAATGTGGAAAATGGTCCGTTTTCAAATGTTTTATTTTTGAACGTCAGTTCACATTTGTAGGTGGATCATCAGTGTTAGAGCTAAAATTAGCATGTTTAAAGTGATTTTCATGCTTCCAGGGGCTCGGGAAGTGAAATAAATACCATTTGGAGGCATTTAATGTTCGAGCAAAAACGGCTGATTTTCGACAAAAGAGATAACACCCCCCCATTACGTCATGCTTCAGAAATGTGGAAAATGGTCCGTTTTCAAATGTTTTATTTTTGAACGTCAGTTCACATTTGTAGGTGGATCATCAGTGTTAGAGCTAAAATTAGCATGTTTAAAGTGATTTTCATGCTTCCAGGGGCCCAAAACACAAGATTTATGGAATGGTTAAAAGTGCATGAAAATGGCCAATTTACTCACTCTGAGTTCTCAAAAAGGGTTTCTTCACCCCGGGAAGTTAATTAAATACCATTTGGAGGCATTTAATGTTCGAGCAAAAACGGCTGATTTTGGACAAAAGAGATAACACCCCCCCATTACGTCATGCTTCAGAAATGTGGAAAATGGTCCGTTTTCAAATGTTTTATTTTTGAACGTCAGTTCACATTTGTAGGTGGATCATCAGTGTTAGAGCTAAAATTAGCATGTTTAAAGTGATTTTCATGCTTCCAGGGGCTCGGGAAGTTAATTAAATACCATTTGGAGGCATTTAATGTTCGAGCAAAAACGGCTGATTTTCGACAAAAGAGATAACACCCCCCCATTACGTCATGCTTCAGAAATGTGGAAAATGGTCCGTTTTCAAATGTTTTATTTTTGAACGTCAGTTCACATTTGTAGGTGGATCATCAGTGTTAGAGCTAAAATTAGCATGTTTAAAGTGATTTTCATGCTTCCAGGGGCTCGGGAAGTGAAATAAATACCATTTGGAGGCATTTAATGTTCGAGCAAAAACGGCTGATTTTCGACAAAAGAGATAACACCCCCCCATTACGTCATGCTTCAGAAATGTGGAAAATGATCCGTTTTCAAATGTTTTATTTTTGAACGTCAGTTCACATTTGTAGGTGGATCATCAGTGTTAGAGCTAAAATTAGCATGTTTAAAGTGATTTTCATACTTCCAGGGGCTCGGGAAGTTAATTAAATACCATTTGGAGGCATTTAATGTTCGAGCAAAAACGGCTGATTTTCGACAAAAGAGATAACACCCCCCCATTACGTCATGCTTCAGAAATGTGGAAAATGGTCCGTTTTCAAATGTTTTATTTTTGAACGTCAGTTCACATTTGTAGGTGGATCATCAGTGTTAGAGCTAAAATTAGCATGTTTAAAGTGATTTTCATGCTTCCAGGGGCCCAAAACACAAGATTTATGGAATGGTTAAAAGTGCATGAAAATGGCCAATTTACTCACTCTTAGTTCTCAAAAAGGGTTTCTTCACCCCGGGAAATTAATTAAATACCATTTGGAGGCATTTAATGTTCAAGCAAAAACGGCTGATTTTCGACAAAAGAGATAACACCCCCCCATTACGTCATGCTTCAGAAATGTGGAAAATGGTCCGTTTTCAAATGTTTTATTTTTGAACGTCAGTTCACATTTGTAGGTGGATCATCAGTGTTAGAGCTAAAATTAGCATGTTTAAAGTGATTTTCATGCTTCCAGGGGCTCGGGAAGTTAATTAAATACCATTTGGAGGCATTTAATGTTCGAGCAAAAACGGCTGATTTTCGACAAAAGAGATAACACCCCCCCATTACGTCATGCTTCAGAAATGTGGAAAATGGCCCGTTTTCAAATGTTTTATTTTTGAACGTCTGTTCACATTTGTAGGTGGATCATCAGTGTTAGAGCTAAAATTAGCATGTTTAAAGTGATTTTCATGCTTCCAGGGGCCCAAAACACAAGATTTATGGAATGGTTAAAAGTGCATGAAAATGGCCAATTTACTCACTCTGAGTTCTCAAAAAGGGTTTCTTCACCCCGGGAAGTTAATTAAATACCATTTGGAGGCATTTAATGTTCGAGCAAAAACGGCTGATTTTCGACAAAAGAGATAACACCCCCCCATTACGTCATGCTTCAGAAATGTGGAAAATGGTCCGTTTTCAAATGTTTTATTTTTGAACGTCAGTTCACATTTGTAGGTGGATCATCAGTGTTAGAGCTAAAATTAGCATGTTTAAAGTGATTTTCATGCTTCCAGGGGCTCGGGAAGTTAATTAAATACCATTTGGAGGCATTTAATGTTCGAGCAAAAACGGCTGATTTTCGACAAAAGAGATAACACCCCCCCACTACGTCATGCTTCAGAAATGTGGAAAATGGTCCGTTCTCAAATGTTTTATTTTTGAACGTCAGTTCACATTTGTAGGTGGATCATCAGTGTTAGAGCTAAAATTAGCATGTTTAAAGTGATTTTCATGCTTCCAGGGGCTCGGGAAGTGAAATAAATACCATTTGGAGGCATTTAATGTTCGAGCAAAAACGGCTGATTTTCGACAAAAGAGATAACACCCCCCCATTACGTCATGCTTCAGAAATGTGGAAAATGGTCCGTTTTCAAATGTTTTATTTTTGAACGTCAGTTCACATTTGTAGGTGGATCATCAGTGTTAGAGCTAAAAATAGCATGTTTAAAGTGATTTTCATGCTTCCAGGGGCCCAAAACACAAGATTTATGGAATGGTTAAAAGTGCATGAAAATGGCCAATTTACTCACTCTGAGTTCTCAAAAAGGGTTTCTTCACCCCGGGAAGTTAATTAAATACCATTTGGAGGCATTTAATGTTCGAGCAAAAACGGCTGATTTTCGACAAAAGAGATAACACCCCCCCATTACGTCATGCTTCAGAAATGTGGAAAATGGTCCGTTTTCAAATGTTTTATTTTTGAACGTCAGTTCACATTTGTAGGTGGATCATCAGTGTTAGAGCTAAAATTAGCATGTTTAAAGTGATTTTCATGCTTCCAGGGGCCCAAAACACAAGATTTATGGAATGGTTAAAAGTGCATGAAAATGGCCAATTTACTCACTCTTAGTTCTCAAAAAGGGTTTCTTCACCCCGGGAAATTAATTAAATACCATTTGGAGGCATTTAATGTTCAAGCAAAAACGGCTGATTTTCGACAAAAGAGATAACACCCCCCCATTACGTCATGCTTCAGAAATGTGGAAAATGGTCCGTTTTCAAATGTTTTATTTTTGAACGTCAGTTCACATTTGTAGGTGGATCATCAGTGTTAGAGCTAAAATTAGCATGTTTAAAGTGATTTTCATGCTTCCAGGGGCTCGGGAAGTTAATTAAATACCATTTGGAGGCATTTAATGTTCGAGCAAAAACGGCTGATTTTCGACAAAAGAGATAACACCCCCCCATTACGTCATGCTTCAGAAATGTGGAAAATGGCCCGTTTTCAAATGTTTTATTTTTGAACGTCTGTTCACATTTGTAGGTGGATCATCAGTGTTAGAGCTAAAATTAGCATGTTTAAAGTGATTTTCATGCTTCCAGGGGCCCAAAACACAAGATTTATGGAATGGTTAAAAGTGCATGAAAATGGCCAATTTACTCACTCTGAGTTCTCAAAAAGGGTTTCTTCACCCCGGGAAGTTAATTAAATACCATTTGGAGGCATTTAATGTTCGAGCAAAAACGGCTGATTTTCGACAAAAGAGATAACACCCCCCCATTACGTCATGCTTCAGAAATGTGGAAAATGGTCCGTTTTCAAATGTTTTATTTTTGAACGTCAGTTCACATTTGTAGGTGGATCATCAGTGTTAGAGCTAAAATTAGCATGTTTAAAGTGATTTTCATGCTTCCAGGGGCTCGGGAAGTTAATTAAATACCATTTGGAGGCATTTAATGTTCGAGCAAAAACGGCTGATTTTCGACAAAAGAGATAACACCCCCCCACTACGTCATGCTTCAGAAATGTGGAAAATGGTCCGTTCTCAAATGTTTTATTTTTGAACGTCAGTTCACATTTGTAGGTGGATCATCAGTGTTAGAGCTAAAATTAGCATGTTTAAAGTGATTTTCATGCTTCCAGGGGCTCGGGAAGTGAAATAAATACCATTTGGAGGCATTTAATGTTCGAGCAAAAACGGCTGATTTTCGACAAAAGAGATAACACCCCCCCATTACGTCATGCTTCAGAAATGTGGAAAATGGTCCGTTTTCAAATGTTTTATTTTTGAACGTCAGTTCACATTTGTAGGTGGATCATCAGTGTTAGAGCTAAAAATAGCATGTTTAAAGTGATTTTCATGCTTCCAGGGGCCCAAAACACAAGATTTATGGAATGGTTAAAAGTGCATGAAAATGGCCAATTTACTCACTCTGAGTTCTCAAAAAGGGTTTCTTCACCCCGGGAAGTTAATTAAATACCATTTGGAGGCATTTAATGTTCGAGCAAAAACGGCTGATTTTCGACAAAAGAGATAACACCCCCCCATTACGTCATGCTTCAGAAATGTGGAAAATGGTCCGTTTTCAAATGTTTTATTTTTGAACGTCAGTTCACATTTGTAGGTGGATCATCAGTGTTAGAGCTAAAATTAGCATGTTTAAAGTGATTTTCATGCTTCCAGGGGCTCGGGAAGTTAATTAAATACCTTTTGGAGGCATTTAATGTTCGAGCAAAAACGGCTGATTTTCGACAAAAGAGAGAACACCCCCCCCATTACGTCATGCTTCAGAAATGTGGAAAATGGTCCGTTTTCAAATGTTTTATTTTTGAACGTCAGGTCACATTTGTAGGTGGATCATCAGTGTTAGAGCTAAAATTAGCATGTTTAAAGTGATTTTCATGCTTCCAGGGGCTCGGGAAGTTAATTAAATACCATTTGGAGGCATTTAATGTTCGAGCAAAAACGGCTGATTTTCGACAAAAGAGATAACACCCCCCCATTACGTCATGCTTCAGAAATGTGGAAAATGGTCCGTTTTCAAATGTTTTATTTTTGAACGTCAGTTCACATTTGTAGGTGGATCATCAGTGTTAGAGCTAAAATTAGCATGTTTAAAGTGATTTTCATGCTTCCAGGGGCTCGGGAAGTTAATTAAATACCATTTGGAGGCATTTAATGTTCGAGCAAAAACGGCTGATTTTCAACAAAAGAGATAACACCCCCCCCATTACGTCATGCTTCAGAAATGTGGAAAATGGCCCGTTTTCAAATGTTTTATTTTTGAACGTCAGTTCACATTTGTAGGTGGATCATCAGTGTTAGAGCTAAAATTAGCATGTTTAAAGTGATTTTCATGCTTCCAGGGGCTCGGGAAGTTAATTAAATACCATTTGGAGGCATTTAATGTTCGAGCAAAAACGGCTGATTTTCGACAAAAGAGATAACACCCCCCCATTACGTCATGCTTCAGAAATGTGGAAAATGGTCCGTTTTCAAATGTTTTATTTTTGAACGTCAGTTCACATTTGTAGGTGGATCATCAGTGTTAGAGCTAAAATTAGCATGTTTAAAGTGATTTTCATGCTTCCAGGGGCTCGGGAAGTTAATTAAATACCTTTTGGAGGCATTTAATGTTCGAGCAAAAACGGCTGATTTTCGACAAAAGAGAGAACACCCCCCCCATTACGTCATGCTTCAGAAATGTGGAAAATGGTCCGTTTTCAAATGTTTTATTTTTGAACGTCAGGTCACATTTGTAGGTGGATCATCAGTGTTAGAGCTAAAATTAGCATGTTTAAAGTGATTTTCATGCTTCCAGGGGCTCGGGAAGTTAATTAAATACCATTTGGAGGCATTTAATGTTCGAGCAAAAACGGCTGATTTTCGACAAAAGAGATAACACCCCCCCATTACGTCATGCTTCAGAAATGTGGAAAATGGTCCGTTTTCAAATGTTTTATTTTTGAACGTCAGTTCACATTTGTAGGTGGATCATCAGTGTTAGAGCTAAAATTAGCATGTTTAAAGTGATTTTCATGCTTCCAGGGGCCCAAAACACAAGATTTATGGAATGGTTAAAAGTGCATGAAAATGGCCAATTTACTCACTCTGAGTTCTCAAAAAGGGTTTCTTCACCCCGGGAAGTTAATTAAATACCATTTGGAGGCATTTAATGTTCGAGCAAAAACGGCTGATTTTCGACAAAAGAGATAACACCCCCCCATTACGTCATGCTTCAGAAATGTGGAAAATGGTCCGTTTTCAAATGTTTTATTTTTGAACGTCAGTTCACATTTGTAGGTGGATCATCAGTGTTAGAGCTAAAATTAGCATGTTTAAAGTGATTTTCATGCTTCCAGGGGCTCGGGAAGTTAATTAAATACCATTTGGAGGCATTTAATGTTCGAGCAAAAACGGCTGATTTTCGACAAAAGAGATAACACCCCCCCATTACGTCATGCTTCAGAAATGTGGAAAATGGTCCGTTTTCAAATGTTTTATTTTTGAACGTCAGTTCACATTTGTAGGTGGATCATCAGTGTTAGAGCTAAAATTAGCATGTTTAAAGTGATTTTCATGCTTCCAGGGGCTCGGGAAGTTAATTAAATACCATTTGGAGGCATTTAATGTTCGAGCAAAAACGGCTGATTTTCAACAAAAGAGATAACACCCCCCCCATTACGTCATGCTTCAGAAATGTGGAAAATGGCCCGTTTTCAAATGTTTTATTTTTGAACGTCAGTTCACATTTGTAGGTGGATCATCAGTGTTAGAGCTAAAATTAGCATGTTTAAAGTGATTTTCATGCTTCCAGGGGCCCAAAACACAAGATTTATGGAATGGTTAAAAGTGCATGAAAATGGCCAATTTACTCACTCTGAGTTCTCAAAAAGGGTTTCTTCACCCCGGGAAGTTAATTAAATACCATTTGGAGGCATTTAATGTTCGAGCAAAAACGGCTGATTTTGGACAAAAGAGATAACACCCCCCCATTACGTCATGCTTCAGAAATGTGGAAAATGGTCCGTTTTCAAATGTTTTATTTTTGAACGTCAGTTCACATTTGTAGGTGGATCATCAGTGTTAGAGCTAAAATTAGCATGTTTAAAGTGATTTTCATGCTTCCAGGGGCTCGGGAAGTTAATTAAATACCATTTGGAGGCATTTAATGTTCGAGCAAAAACGGCTGATTTTCGACAAAAGAGATAACACCCCCCCATTACGTCATGCTTCAGAAATGTGGAAAATGGTCCGTTTTCAAATGTTTTATTTTTGAACGTCAGTTCACATTTGTAGGTGGATCATCAGTGTTAGAGCTAAAATTAGCATGTTTAAAGTGATTTTCATGCTTCCAGGGGCTCGGGAAGTGAAATAAATACCATTTGGAGGCATTTAATGTTCGAGCAAAAACGGCTGATTTTCGACAAAAGAGATAACACCCCCCCATTACGTCATGCTTCAGAAATGTGGAAAATGGTCCGTTTTCAAATGTTTTATTTTTGAACGTCAGTTCACATTTGTAGGTGGATCATCAGTGTTAGAGCTAAAATTAGCATGTTTAAAGTGATTTTCATGCTTCCAGGGGCTCGGGAAGTTAATTAAATACCATTTGGAGGCATTTAATGTTCGAGCAAAAACGGCTGATTTTCGACAAAAGAGATAACACCCCCCCATTACGTCATGCTTCAGAAATTTGGAAAATGGTCCGTTTTCAAATGTTTTATTTTTGAACGTCAGTTCACATTTGTAGGTGGATCATCAGTGTTAGAGCTAAAATTAGCATGTTTAAAGTGATTTTCATGCTTCCAGGGGCCCAAAACACAAGATTTATGGAATGGTTAAAAGTGCATGAAAATGGCCAATTTACTCACTCTGAGTTCTCAAAAAGGGTTTCTTCACCCCGGGAAGTTAATTAAATACCATTTGGAGGCATTTAATGTTCAAGCAAAAACGGCTGATTTTCGACAAAAGAGATAACACCCCCCCATTACGTCATGCTTCAGAAATGTGGAAAATGGTCCGTTTTCAAATGTTTTATTTTTGAACGTCAGTTCACATTTGTAGGTGGATCATCAGTGTTAGAGCTAAAATTAGCATGTTTAAAGTGATTTTCATGCTTCCAGGGGCTCGGGAAGTTAATTAAATACCATTTGGAGGCATTTAATGTTCGAGCAAAAACAGCTGATTTTCGACAAAAGAGATAACACCCCCCCATTACGTCATGCTTCAGAAATGTGGAAAATGGCCCGTTTTCAAATGTTTTATTTTTGAACGTCAGTTCACATTTGTAGGTGGATCATCAGTGTTAGAGCTAAAATTAGCATGTTTAAAGTGATTTTCATGCTTCCAGGGGCCCAAAACACAAGATTTATGGAATGGTTAAAAGTGCATGAAAATGGCCAATTTACTCACTCTGAGTTCTCAAAAAGGGTTTCTTCACCCCGGGAAGTTAATTAAATACCATTTGGAGGCATTTAATGTTCGAGCAAAAACGGCTGATTTTCGACAAAAGAGATAACACCCCCCCATTACTTCATGCTTCAGAAATGTGGAAAATGGTCCGTTTTCAAATGTTTTATTTTTGAACGTCAGTTCACATTTGTAGGTGGATCATCAGTGTTAGAGCTAAAATTAGCATGTTTAAAGTGATTTTCATGCTTCCAGGGGCTCGGGAAGTTAATTAAATACCATTTGGAGGCATTTAATGTTCGAGCAAAAACGGCTGATTTTCGACAAAAGAGATAACACCCCCCCACTACGTCATGCTTCAGAAATGTGGAAAATGGTCCGTTTTCAAATGTTTTATTTTTGAACGTCAGTTCACATTTGTAGGTGGATCATCAGTGTTAGAGCTAAAATTAGCATGTTTAAAGTGATTTTCATGCTTCCAGGGGCTCGGGAAGTGAAATAAATACCATTTGGAGGCATTTAATGTTCGAGCAAAAACGGCTGATTTTCGACAAAAGAGATAACACCCCCCCATTACGTCATGCTTCAGAAATGTGGAAAATGGTCCGTTTTCAAATGTTTTATTTTTGAACGTCAGTTCCCATTTGTAGGTGGATCATCAGTGTTAGAGCTAAAATTAGCATGTTTAAAGTGATTTTCATGCTTCCAGGGGCCCAAAACACAAGATTTATGGAATGGTTAAAAGTGCATGAAAATGGCCAATTTACTCACTCTGAGTTCTCAAAAAGGGTTTCTTCACCCCGGGAAGTTAATTAAATACCATTTGAAGGCATTTAATGTTCGAGCAAAAACGGCTGATTTTCGACAAAAGAGATAACACCCCCCCCATTACGTCATGCTTCAGAAATGTGGAAAATGGTCCGTTTTCAAATGTTTTATTTTTGAACGTCAGTTCACATTTGTAGGTGGATCATCAGTGTTAGAGCTAAAATTAGCATGTTTAAAGTGATTTTCATGCTTCCAGGGGCTCGGGAAGTTAATTAAATACCATTTGGAGGCATTTAATGTTCGAGCAAAAACGGCTGATTTTCGACAAAAGAGATAACACCCCCCCATTACGTCATGCTTCAGAAATGTGGAAAATGGTCCGTTTTCAAATGTTTTATTTTTGAACGTCAGTTCACATTTGTAGGTGGATCATCAGTGTTAGAGCTAAAATTAGCATGTTTAAAGTGATTTTCATGCTTCCAGGGGCTCGGGAAGTGAAATAAATACCATTTGGAGGCATTTAATGTTCGAGCAAAAACGGCTGATTTTCGACAAAAGAGATAACACCCCCCCCCATTATGTCATGCTTCAGAAATGTGGAAAATGGTCCGTTTTCAAATGTTTTATTTTTGAACGTCAGTTCACATTTGTAGGTGGATCATCAGTGTTAGAGCTAAAATTAGCATGTTTAAAGTGATTTTCATGCTTCCAGGGGCTCGGGAAGTTAATTAAATACCATTTGGAGGCATTTAATGTTCGAGCAAAAACGGCTGATTTTCGACAAAAGAGATAACACCCCCCCATTGCGTCATGCTTCAGAAATGTGGAAAATGGTCCGTTTTCAAATGTTTTATTTTTGAACGTCAGTTCACATTTGTAGGTGGATCATCAGTGTTAGAGCTAAAATTAGCATGTTTAAAGTGATTTTCATGCTTCCAGGGGCCCAAAACACAAGATTTATGGAATGGTTAAAAGTGCATGAAAATAGCCAATTTACTCACTCTGAGTTCTCAAAAAGGGTTTCTTCACCCCGGGAAGTTAATTAAATACCATTTGGAGGCATTTAATGTTCAAGCAAAAACGGCTGATTTTCGACAAAAGAGATAACACCCCCCCATTACGTCATGCTTCAGAAATGTGGAAAATGGTCCGTTTTCAAATGTTTTATTTTTGAACGTCAGTTCACATTTGTAGGTGGATCATCAGTGTTAGAGCTAAAAATTAGCATGTTTAAAGTGATTTTCATGCTTCCAGGGGCTCGGGAAGTTAATTAAATACCATTTGGAGGCATTTAATGTTCGAGCAAAAACGG
The DNA here is from genome assembly GCF_964263255.1 of Lissotriton vulgaris. Lineage (NCBI taxonomy): Eukaryota > Metazoa > Chordata > Amphibia > Caudata > Salamandridae > Lissotriton > Lissotriton vulgaris. The sequence goes on along the minus strand of NW_028252542.1, from coordinate 16,684 downwards.
CTGATTTTCGACAAAAGAGATAACACCCCCCCATTACGTCATGCTTCAGAAATGTGGAAAATGGCCCGTTTTCAAATGTTTTATTTTTGAACGTCAGTTCACATTTGTAGGTGGATCATCAGTGTTAGAGCTAAAATTAGCATGTTTAAAGTGATTTTCATGCTTCCAGGGGCCCAAAACACAAGATTTATGGAATGGTTAAAAGTGCATGAAAATGGCCAATTTACTCACTCTGAGTTCTCAAAAAGGGTTTCTTCACCCCGGGAAGTTAATTAAATACCATTTGGAGGCATTTAATGTTCGAGCAAAAACGGCTGATTTTCGACAAAAGAGATAACACCCCCCCATTACGTCATGCTTCAGAAATGTGGAAAATGGTCCGTTTTCAAATGTTTTATTTTTGAACGTCAGTTCACATTTGTAGGTGGATCATCAGTGTTAGAGCTAAAATTTGCATGTTTAAAGTGATTTTCATGCTTCCAGGGGCTCGGGAAGTGAAATAAATACCATTTGGAGGCATTTAATGTTCGAGCAAAAACGGCTGATTTTCGACAAAAGAGATAACACCCCCCCCCATTATGTCATGCTTCAGAAATGTGGAAAATGGTCCGTTTTCAAATGTTTTATTTTTGAACGTCAGTTCACATTTGTAGGTGGATCATCAGTGTTAGAGCTAAAATTAGCATGTTTAAAGTGATTTTCATGCTTCCAGGGGCTCGGGAAGTTAATTAAATACCATTTGGAGGCATTTAATGTTCGAGCAAAAACGGCTGATTTTCGACAAAAGAGATAACACCCCCCCATTGCGTCATGCTTCAGAAATGTGGAAAATGGTCCGTTTTCAAATGTTTTATTTTTGAACGTCAGTTCACATTTGTAGGTGGATCATCAGTGTTAGAGCTAAAATTAGCATGTTTAAAGTGATTTTCATGCTTCCAGGGGCCCAAAACACAAGATTTATGGAATGGTTAAAAGTGCATGAAAATAGCCAATTTACTCACTCTGAGTTCTCAAAAAGGGTTTCTTCACCCCGGGAAGTTAATTAAATACCATTTGGAGGCATTTAATGTTCAAGCAAAAACGGCTGATTTTCGACAAAAGAGATAACACCCCCCCATTACGTCATGCTTCAGAAATGTGGAAAATGGTCCGTTTTCAAATGTTTTATTTTTGAACGTCAGTTCACATTTGTAGGTGGATCATCAGTGTTAGAGCTAAAAATTAGCATGTTTAAAGTGATTTTCATGCTTCCAGGGGCTCGGGAAGTTAATTAAATACCATTTGGAGGCATTTAATGTTCGAGCAAAAACGGCTGATTTTCGACAAAAGAGATAACACCCCCCCATTACGTCATGCTTCAGAAATGTGGAAAATGGCCCGTTTTCAAATGTTTTATTTTTGAACGTCAGTTCACATTTGTAGGTGGATCATCAGTGTTAGAGCTAAAATTAGCATGTTTAAAGTGATTTTCATGCTTCCAGGGGCCCAAAACACAAGATTTATGGAATGGTTAAAAGTGCATGAAAATGGCCAATTTACTCACTCTGAGTTCTCAAAAAGGGTTTCTTCACCCCGGGAAGTTAATTAAATACCATTTGGAGGCATTTAATGTTCGAGCAAAAACGGCTGATTTTCGACAAAAGAGATAACACCCCCCCATTACGTCATGCTTCAGAAATGTGGAAAATGGTCCGTTTTCAAATGTTTTATTTTTGAACGTCAGTTCACATTTGTAGGTGGATCATCAGTGTTAGAGCTAAAATTTGCATGTTTAAAGTGATTTTCATGCTTCCAGGGGCTCGGGAAGTGAAATAAATACCATTTGGAGGCATTTAATGTTCGAGCAAAAACGGCTGATTTTCGACAAAAGAGATAACACCCCCCCATTACGTCATGCTTCAGAAATGTGGAAAATGGTCCGTTTTCAAATGTTTTATTTTTGAACGTCAGTTCACATTTGTAGGTGGATCATCAGTGTTAGAGCTAAAATTAGCATGTTTAAAGTGATTTTCATGCTTCCAGGGGCTCGGGAAGTTAATTAAATACCATTTGGAGGCATTTAATGTTCGAGCAAAAACGGCTGATTTTCGACAAAAGAGATAACACCCCCCCATTACGTCATGCTTCAGAAATGTGGAAAATGGTCCGTTTTCAAATGTTTTATTTTTGAACGTCAGTTCACATTTGTAGGTGGATCATCAGTGTTAGAGCTAAAATTAGCATGTTTAAAGTGATTTTCATGCTTCCAGGGGCCCAAAACACAAGATTTATGGAATGGTTAAAAGTGCATGAAAATGGCCAATTTACTCACTCTGAGTTCTCAAAAAGGGTTTCTTCACCCCGGGAAGTTAATTAAATACCATTTGGAGGCATTTAATGTTCGAGCAAAAACGGCTGATTTTCGACAAAAGAGATAACACCCCCCCATTACGTCATGCTTCAGAAATGTGGAAAATGGTCCGTTTTCAAATGTTTTATTTTTGAACGTCAGTTCACATTTGTAGGTGGATCATCAGTGTTAGAGCTAAAATTTGCATGTTTAAAGTGATTTTCATGCTTCCAGGGGCTCGGGAAGTTAATTAAATACCATTTGGAGGCATTTAATGTTCGAGCAAAAACGGCTGATTTTCGACAAAAGAGATAACACCCCCCCACTACGTCATGCTTCAGAAATGTGGAAAATGGTCCGTTTTCAAATGTTTTATTTTTGAACGTCAGTTCACATTTGTAGGTGGATCATCAGTGTTAGAGCTAAAATTAGCATGTTTAAAGTGATTTTCATGCTTCCAGGGGCTCGGGAAGTGAAATAAAAACCATTTGGAGGCATTTAATGTTCGAGCAAAAACGGCTGATTTTCGACAAAAGAGATAACACCCCCCCATTACGTCATGCTTCAGAAATGTGGAAAATGGTCCGTTTTCAAATGTTTTATTTTTGAACGTCAGTTCACATTTGTAGGTGGATCATCAGTGTTAGAGCTAAAATTAGCATGTTTAAAGTGATTTTCATGCTTCCAGGGGCCCAAAACACAAGATTTATGGAATGGTTAAAAGTGCATGAAAATGGCCAATTTACTCACTCTGAGTTCTCAAAAAGGGTTTCTTCACCCCGGGAAGTTAATTAAATACCATTTGGAGGCATTTAATGTTCGAGCAAAAACGGCTGATTTTCGACAAAAGAGATAACACCCCCCCATTACGTCATGCTTCAGAAATGTGGAAAATGGTCCGTTTTCAAATGATTTATTTTTGAACGTCAGTTCACATTTGTAGGTGGATCATCAGTGTTAGAGCAAAAATTAGCATGTTTAAAGTGATTTTCATGCTTCCAGGGGCTCGGGAAGTTAATTAAATACCTTTTGGAGGCATTTAATGTTCGAGCAAAAACGGCTGATTTTCGACAAAAGAGATAACACCCCCCCCATTACGTCATGCTTCAGAAATGTGGAAAATGGTCCGTTTTCAAATGCTTTATTTTTGAACGTCAGTTCACATTTGTAGGTGGATCATCAGTGTTAGAGCTAAAATTAGCATGTTTAAAGTGATTTTCATGCTTCCAGGGGCTCGGGAAGTTAATTAAATACCATTTGGAGGCATTTAATGTTCGAGCAAAAACGGCTGATTTTCGACAAAAGAGATAACACCCCCCCATTACGTCATGCTTCAGAAATGTGGAAAATGGTCCGTTTTCAAATGTTTTATTTTTGAACGTCAGTTCACATTTGTAGGTGGATCATCAGTGTTAGAGCTAAAATTAGCATGTTTAAAGTGATTTTCATGCTTCCAGGGGCCCAAAACACAAGATTTATGGAATGGTTAAAAGTGCATGAAAATGGCCAATTTACTCACTCTGAGTTCTCAAAAAGGGTTTCTTCACCCCGGGAAGTTAATTAAATACCATTTGGAGGCATTTAATGTTCGAGCAAAAACGGCTGATTTTCGACAAAAGAGATAACACCCCCCCATTACGTCATGCTTCAGAAATGTGGAAAATGGTCCGTTTTCAAATGTTTTATTTTTGAACGTCAGTTCACATTTGTAGGTGGATCATCAGTGTTAGAGCTAAAATTTGCATGTTTAAAGTGATTTTCATGCTTCCAGGGGCTCGGGAAGTTAATTAAATACCATTTGGAGGCATTTAATGTTCGAGCAAAAACGGCTGATTTTCGACAAAAGAGATAACACCCCCCCACTACGTCATGCTTCAGAAATGTGGAAAATGGTCCGTTTTCAAATGTTTTATTTTTGAACGTCAGTTCACATTTGTAGGTGGATCATCAGTGTTAGAGCTAAAATTAGCATGTTTAAAGTGATTTTCATGCTTCCAGGGGCTCGGGAAGTGAAATAAAAACCATTTGGAGGCATTTAATGTTCGAGCAAAAACGGCTGATTTTCGACAAAAGAGATAACACCCCCCCATTACGTCATGCTTCAGAAATGTGGAAAATGGTCCGTTTTCAAATGTTTTATTTTTGAACGTCAGTTCACATTTGTAGGTGGATCATCAGTGTTAGAGCTAAAATTAGCATGTTTAAAGTGATTTTCATGCTTCCAGGGGCCCAAAACACAAGATTTATGGAATGGTTAAAAGTGCATGAAAATGGCCAATTTACTCACTCTGAGTTCTCAAAAAGGGTTTCTTCACCCCGGGAAGTTAATTAAATACCATTTGGAGGCATTTAATGTTCGAGCAAAAACGGCTGATTTTCGACAAAAGAGATAACACCCCCCCATTACGTCATGCTTCAGAAATGTGGAAAATGGTCCGTTTTCAAATGATTTATTTTTGAACGTCAGTTCACATTTGTAGGTGGATCATCAGTGTTAGAGCAAAAATTAGCATGTTTAAAGTGATTTTCATGCTTCCAGGGGCTCGGGAAGTTAATTAAATACCTTTTGGAGGCATTTAATGTTCGAGCAAAAACGGCTGATTTTCGACAAAAGAGATAACACCCCCCCCATTACGTCATGCTTCAGAAATGTGGAAAATGGTCCGTTTTCAAATGCTTTATTTTTGAACGTCAGTTCACATTTGTAGGTGGATCATCAGTGTTAGAGCTAAAATTAGCATGTTTAAAGTGATTTTCATGCTTCCAGGGGCTCGGGAAGTTAATTAAATACCATTTGGAGGCATTTAATGTTCGAGCAAAAACGGCTGATTTTCGACAAAAGAGATAACACCCCCCCATTACGTCATGCTTCAGAAATGTGGAAAATGGTCCGTTTTCAAATGTTTTATTTTTGAACGTCAGTTCACATTTGTAGGTGGATCATCAGTGTTAGAGCTAAAATTAGCATGTTTAAAGTGATTTTCATGCTTCCAGGGGCCCAAAACACAAGATTTATGGAATGGTTAAAAGTGCATGAAAATGGCCAATTTACTCACTCTGAGTTCTCAAAAAGGGTTTCTTCACCCCGGGAAGTTAATTAAATACCATTTGGAGGCATTTAATGTTCGAGCAAAAACGGCTGATTTTCGACAAAAGAGATAACACCCCCCCATTACGTCATGCTTCAGAAATGTGGAAAATGGTCCGTTTTCAAATGTTTTATTTTTGAACGTCAGTTCACATTTGTAGGTGGATCATCAGTGTTAGAGCTAAAATTAGCATGTTTAAAGTGATTTTCATGCTTCCAGGGGCTCGGGAAGTTAATTAAATACCATTTGGAGGCATTTAATGTTCGAGCAAAAACGGCTGATTTTCGACAAAAGAGATAACACCCCCCCATTACGTCATGCTTCAGAAATGTGGAAAATGGTCCGTTTTCAAATGTTTTATTTTTGAACGTCAGTTCACATTTGTAGGTGGATCATCAGTGTTAGAGCTAAAATTAGCATGTTTAAAGTGATTTTCATGCTTCCAGAGGCTCGGGAAGTTAATTAAATACCATTTGGAGGCATTTAATGTTCGAGCAAAAACGGCTGATTTTCGACAAAAGAGATAACACCCCCCCCATTACGTCATGCTTCAGAAATGTGGAAAATGGTCCGTTTTCAAATGTTTTATTTTTGAACGTCAGTTCACATTTGTAGGTGGATCATCAGTGTTAGAGCTAAAATTAGCATGTTTAAAGTGATTTTCATGCTTCCAGGGGCTCGGGAAGTTAATTAAATACCATTTGGAGGCATTTAATGTTCGAGCAAAAACGGCTGATTTTCGACAAAAGAGATAACACCCCCCCATTACGTCATGCTTCAGAAATGTGGAAAATGGTCCGTTTTCAAATGTTTTATTTTTGAACGTCAGTTTACATTTGTAGGTGGATCATCAGTGTTAGAGCTAAAATTAGCATGTTTAAAGTGATTTTCATGCTTCCAGGGGCTCGGGAAGTTAATTAAATACCATTTGGAGGCATTTAATGTTCGAGCAAAAACGGCTGATTTTCGACAAAAGAGATAACACCCCCCCATTACGTCATGCTTCAGAAATGTGAAAAATGGTCCGTTTTCAAATGTTTTATTTTTGAACGTCAGTTCACATTTGTAGGTGGATCATCAGTGTTAGAGCTAAAATTAGCATGTTTAAAGTGATTTTCATGCTTCCAGGGGCCCAAAACACAAGATTAATGGAATGGCTAAAAGTGCATGAAAATGGCCAATTTACTCACTCTGAGTTCTCAAAAAGGGTTTCTTCACCCCGGGAAGTGAAATAAATACCATTTGGAGGCATTTAATGTTCGAGCAAAAACGGCTGATTTTCGACAAAAGAGATAACACCCCCCCCATTACGTCATGCTTCAGAAATGTGGAAAATGGTCCGTTTTCAAATGTTTTATTTTTGAACGTCAGTTCACATTTGTAGGTGGATCATCAGTGTTAGAGCTAAAATTAGCATGTTTAAAGTGATTTTCATGCTTCCAGGGGCTCGGGAAGTTAATTAAATACCATTTGGAGGCATTTAATGTTCGAGCAAAAACGGCTGATTTTCGACAAAAGAGATAACACCCCCCCATTACGTCATGCTTCAGAAATGTGGGAAATGGTCCGTTTTCAAATGTTTTATTTTTGAACGTCAGTTCACATTTGTAGGTGGATCATCAGTGTTAGAGCTAAAATTAGCATGTTTAAAGTGATTTTCATGCTTCCAGGGGCCCAAAACACAAGATTTATGGAATGGTTAAAAGTGCATGAAAATGGCCAATTTACTCACTCTGAGTTCTCAAAAAGGGTTTCTTCACCCCGGGAAGTTAATTAAATACCATTTGGAGGCATTTAATGTTCGAGCAAAAGCGGCTGATTTTCGACAAAAGAGATAACACCCCCCCCATTACGTCATGCTTCAGAAATGTGGAAAATGGTCCGTTTTCAAATGTTTTATTTTTGAACGTCAGTTCACATTTGTAGGTGGATCATCAGTGTTAGAGCTAAAATTAGCATGTTTAAAGTGATTTTTATGCTTCCAGGGGCTCGGGAAGTTAATTAAATACCATTTGGAGGCATTTAATGTTCGAGCAAAAACGGCTGATTTTCGACAAAAGAGATAACACCCACCCATTACGTCATGCTTCAGAAATGTGGAAAATGGTCCGTTTTCAAATGTTTTATTTTTGAACGTCAGTTCACATTTGTAGGTGGATCAACAGTGTTAGAGCTAAAATTAGCATGTTTAAAGTGATTTTCATGCTTCCAGGGGCCCAAAACACAAGATTAATGGAATGGTTAAAAGTGCATGAAAATGGCCAATTTACTCACTCTGAGTTCTCAAAAAGGGTTTCTTCACCCCGGGAAGTGAAATAAATACCATTTGGAGGCATTTAATGTTCGAGCAAAAACGGCTGATTTTCGACAAAAGAGATAACACCCCCCCATTACGTCATGCTTCAGAAATGTGGAAAATGGTCCGTTTTCAAATGTTTTATTTTTGAACGTCAGTTCACATTTGTAGGTGGATCATCAGTGTTAGAGCTAAAATTAGCATGTTTAAAGTGATTTTCATGCTTCCAGGGGCTCGGGAAGTTAATTAAATACCATTTGGAGGCATTTAATGTTCGAGCAAAAACGGCTGATTTTCGACAAAAGAGATAACACCCCCCCCATTACGTCATGCTTCAGAAATGTGGAAAATGGTCCGTTTTCAAATGTTTTATTTTTGAACGTCAGTTCACATTTGTAGGTGGATCATCAGTGTTAGAGCTAAAATTAGCATGTTTAAAGTGATTTTCATGCTTCCAGGGGCTCGGGAAGTTAATTAAATACCATTTGGAGGCATTTAATGTTCGAGCAAAAACGGCTGATTTTCGACAAAAGAGATAACACCCCCCCATTACGTCATGCTTCAGAAATGTGGAAAATGGTCCGTTTTCAAATGTTTTATTTTTGAACGTCAGTTTACATTTGTAGGTGGATCATCAGTGTTAGAGCTAAAATTAGCATGTTTAAAGTGATTTTCATGCTTCCAGGGGCTCGGGAAGTTAATTAAATACCATTTGGAGGCATTTAATGTTCGAGCAAAAACGGCTGATTTTCGACAAAAGAGATAACACCCCCCCATTACGTCATGCTTCAGAAATGTGAAAAATGGTCCGTTTTCAAATGTTTTATTTTTGAACGTCAGTTCACATTTGTAGGTGGATCATCAGTGTTAGAGCTAAAATTAGCATGTTTAAAGTGATTTTCATGCTTCCAGGGGCCCAAAACACAAGATTAATGGAATGGCTAAAAGTGCATGAAAATGGCCAATTTACTCACTCTGAGTTCTCAAAAAGGGTTTCTTCACCCCGGGAAGTGAAATAAATACCATTTGGAGGCATTTAATGTTCGAGCAAAAACGGCTGATTTTCGACAAAAGAGATAACACCCCCCCCATTACGTCATGCTTCAGAAATGTGGAAAATGGTCCGTTTTCAAATGTTTTATTTTTGAACGTCAGTTCACATTTGTAGGTGGATCATCAGTGTTAGAGCTAAAATTAGCATGTTTAAAGTGATTTTCATGCTTCCAGGGGCTCGGGAAGTTAATTAAATACCATTTGGAGGCATTTAATGTTCGAGCAAAAACGGCTGATTTTCGACAAAAGAGATAACACCCCCCCCATTACGTCATGCTTCAGAAATGTGGGAAATGGTCCGTTTTCAAATGTTTTATTTTTGAACGTCAGTTCACATTTGTAGGTGGATCATCAGTGTTAGAGCTAAAATTAGCATGTTTAAAGTGATTTTCATGCTTCCAGGGGCCCAAAACACAAGATTTATGGAATGGTTAAAAGTGCATGAAAATGGCCAATTTACTCACTCTGAGTTCTCAAAAAGGGTTTCTTCACCCCGGGAAGTTAATTAAATACCATTTGGAGCCATTTAATGTTCGAGCAAAAGCGGCTGATTTTCGACAAAAGAGATAACACCCCCCCATTACGTCATGCTTCAGAAATGTGGAAAATGGTCCGTTTTCAAATGTTTTATTTTTGAATGTCAGTTCACATTTGTAGGTGGATCATCAGTGTTAGAGCTAAAATTAGCATGTTTAAAGTGATTTTTATGCTTCCAGGGGCTCGGGAAGTTAATTAAATACCATTTGGAGGCATTTAATGTTCGAGCAAAAACGGCTGATTTTCGACAAAAGAGATAACACCCACCCATTACGTCATGCTTCAGAAATGTGGAAAATGGTCCGTTTTCAAATGTTTTATTTTTGAACGTCAGTTCACATTTGTAGGTGGATCATCAGTGTTAGAGCTAAAATTAGCATGTTTAAAGTGATTTTCATGCTTCCAGGGGCCCAAAACACAAGATTAATGGAATGGTTAAAAGTGCATGAAAATGGCCAATTTACTCACTCTGAGTTCTCAAAAAGGGTTTCTTCACCCCGGGAAGTGAAATAAATACCATTTGGAGGCATTTAATGTTCGAGCAAAAACGGCTGATTTTCGACAAAAGAGATAACACCCCCCCATTACGTCATGCTTCAGAAATGTGGAAAATGGTCAGTTTTCAAATGTTTTATTTTTGAACGTCAGTTCACATTTGTAGGTGGATCATCAGTGTTAGAGCTAAAATTAGCATGTTTAAAGTGATTTTCATGCTTCCAGGGGCCCAAAACACAAGATTTATGGAATGGTTAAAAGTGCATGAAAATGGCCAATTTACTCACTCTGAGTTCTCAAAAAGGGTTTCTTCACCCCGGGAAGTTAATTAAATACCATTTGGAGGCATTTAATGTTCGAGCAAAAACGGCTGATTTTCGACAAAAGAGATAACACCCCCCCATTACGTCATGCTTCAGAAATGTGGAAAATGGTCCGTTTTCAAATGTTTTATTTTTGAACGTCAGTTCACATTTGTAGGTGGATCATCAGTGTTAGAGCTAAAATTAGCATGTTTAAAGTGATTTTCATGCTTCCAGGGGCTCGGGAAGTTAATTAAATACCATTTGGAGGCATTTAATGTTCGAGCAAAAACGGCTGATTTTCGACAAAAGAGATAACACCCCCCCATTACGTCATGCTTCAGAAATGTGGAAAATGGTCCGTTTTCAAATGTTTTATTTTTGAACGTCAGTTCACATTTGTAGGTGGATCATCAGTGTTAGAGCTAAAATTAGCATGTTTAAAGTGATTTTCATGCTTCCAGGGGCTCGGGAAGTTAATTAAATACCATTTGGAGGCATTTAATGTTCGAGCAAAAACGGCTGATTTTCGACAAAAGAGATAACACCCCCCCATTACGTCATGCTTCAGAAATGTGGAAAATGGTCCGTTTTCAAATGTTTTATTTTTGAACGTCAGTTTACATTTGTAGGTGGATCATCAGTGTTAGAGCTAAAATTAGCATGTTTAAAGTGATTTTCATGCTTCCAGGGGCTCGGGAAGTTAATTAAATACCATTTGGAGGCATTTAATGTTCGAGCAAAAACGGCTGATTTTCGACAAAAGAGATAACACCCCCCCATTACGTCATGCTTCAGAAATGTGAAAAATGGTCCGTTTTCAAATGTTTTATTTTTGAACGTCAGTTCACATTTGTAGGTGGATCATCAGTGTTAGAGCTAAAATTAGCATGTTTAAAGTGATTTTCATGCTTCCAGGGGCCCAAAACACAAGATTAATGGAATGGCTAAAAGTGCATGAAAATGGCCAATTTACTCACTCTGAGTTCTCAAAAAGGGTTCTTCACCCCGGGAAGTGAAATAAATACCATTTGGAGGCATTTAATGTTCGAGCAAAAACGGCTGATTTTCGACAAAAGAGATAACACCCCCCCATTACGTCATGCTTCAGAAATGTGGAAAATGGTCCCGTTTTCAAATGTTTTATTTTTGAACGTCAGTTCACATTTGTAGGTGGATCATCAGTGTTAGAGCTAAAATTAGCATGTTTAAAGTGATTTTCATGCTTCCAGGGGCTCGGGAAGTTAATTAAATACCATTTGGAGGCATTTAATGTTCGAGCAAAAACGGCTGATTTTCGACAAAAGAGATAACACCCCCCCATACGTCATGCTTCAGAAATGTGGGAAATGGTCCGTTTTCAAATGTTTTATTTTTGAACGTCAGTTCACATTTGTAGGTGGATCATCAGTGTTAGAGCTAAAATTAGCATGTTTAAAGTGATTTTCATGCTTCCAGGGGCCCAAAACACAAGATTTATGGAATGGTTAAAAGTGCATGAAAATGGCCAATTTACTCACTCTGAGTTCTCAAAAAGGGTTCTTCACCCCGGGAAGTTAATTAAATACCATTTGGAGGCATTTAATGTTCGAGCAAAAGCGGCTGATTTTCGACAAAAGAGATAACACCCCCCCCATTACGTCATGCTTCAGAAATGTGGAAAATGGTCCGTTTTCAAATGTTTTATTTTTGAACGTCAGTTCACATTTGTAGGTGGATCATCAGTGTTAGAGCTAAAATTAGCATGTTTAAAGTGATTTTTATGCTTCCAGGGGCTCGGGAAGTTAATTAAATACCATTTGGAGGCATTTAATGTTCGAGCAAAAACGGCTGATTTTCGACAAAAGAGATAACACCCACCCATTACGTCATGCTTCAGAAATGTGGAAAATGGTCCGTTTTCAAATGTTTTATTTTTGAACGTCAGTTCACATTTGTAGGTGGATCAACAGTGTTAGAGCTAAAATTAGCATGTTTAAAGTGATTTTCATGCTTCCAGGGGCCCAAAACACAAGATTAATGGAATGGTTTAAAAGTGCATGAAAATGGCCAATTTACTCACTCTGAGTTCTCAAAAAGGGTTTCTTCACCCCGGGAAGTGAAATAAATACCATTTGGAGGCATTTAATGTTCGAGCAAAAACGGCTGATTTTCGACAAAAGAGATAACACCCCCCCATTACGTCATGCTTCAGAAATGTGGAAAATGGTCCGTTTTCAAATGTTTTATTTTTGAACGTCAGTTCACATTTGTAGGTGGATCATCAGTGTTAGAGCTAAAATTAGCATGTTTAAAGTGATTTTCATGCTTCCCAGGGGCTCGGAAGTTAATTAAATACCATTTGGAGGCATTTAATGTTCGAGCAAAAACGGCTGATTTTCGACAAAAGAGATAACACCCCCCCCATTTACGTCATGCTTCAGAAATGTGGAAAATGGTCCGTTTTCAAATGTTTTATTTTTGAACGTCAGTTCACATTTGTAGGTGGATCATCAGTGTTAGAGCTAAAATAGCATGTTTAAAGTGATTTTCATGCTTCCAGGGGCTCGGGAAGTTAATTAAATACCATTTGGAGGCATTTAATGTTCGAGCAAAAACGGCTGATTTTCGACAAAAGAGATAACACCCCCCCATTACGTCATGCTTCAGAAATGTGGAAAATGGTCCGTTTTCAAATGTTTTATTTTTGAACGTCAGTTTACATTTGTAGGTGGATCATCAGTGTTAGAGCTAAAATTAGCATGTTTAAAGTGATTTTCATGCTTCCAGGGGCTCGGGAAGTTAATTAAATACCATTTGGAGGCATTTAATGTTCGAGCAAAAACGGCTGATTTTCGACAAAAGAGATAACACCCCCCCATTACGTCATGCTTCAGAAATGTGAAAAATGGTCCGTTTTCAAATGTTTTATTTTTGAACGTCAGTTCACATTTGTAGGTGGATCATCAGTGTTAGAGCTAAAATTAGCATGTTTAAAGTGATTTTCATGCTTCCAGGGGCCCAAAACACAAGATTAATGGAATGGCTAAAAGTGCATGAAAATGGCCAATTTACTCACTCTGAGTCTCAAAAAGGGTTTCTTCACCCCGGGAAGTGAAATAAATACCATTTGGAGGCATTTAATGTTCGAGCAAAAACGGCTGATTTTCGACAAAAGAGATAACACCCCCCCATTACGTCATGCTTCAGAAAATGTGGAAAATGGTCCGTTTTCAAATGTTTTATTTTTGAACGTCAGTTCACATTTGTAGGTGGATCATCAGTGTTAGAGCTAAAATTAGCATGTTTAAAGTGATTTTCATGCTTCCAGGGGCTCGGGAAGTTAATTAAATACCATTTGGAGGCATTTAATGTTCGAGCAAAAACGGCTGATTTTCGACAAAAGAGATAACACCCCCCCCCATTACGTCATGCTTCAGAAATGTGGGAAATGGTCCGTTTTCAAATGTTTTATTTTGAACGTCAGTTCACATTTGTAGGTGGATCATCAGTGTTAGTGCTAAAATTAGCATGTTTAAAGTGATTTTCCATGCTTCCAGGGGCCCAAAACACAAGATTTATGGAATGGTTAAAAGTGCATGAAAATGGCCAATTTACTCACTCTGAGTTCTCAAAAAGGGTTTCTTCACCCCGGGAAGTTAATTAAATACCATTTGGAGCCATTTAATGTTCGAGCAAAAGCGGCTGATTTTCGACAAAAGAGATAACACCCCCCATTACGTCATGCTTCAGAAATGTGGAAAATGGTCCGTTTTCAAATGTTTTTATTTTTGAATGTCAGTTCACATTTGTAGGTGGATCATCAGTGTTAGAGCTAAAATTAGCATGTTTAAAGTGATTTTTATGCTTCCAGGGGCTCGGGAAGTTAATTAAATACCATTTGGAGGCATTTAATGTTCGAGCAAAAACGGCTGATTTTCGACAAAAGAGATAACACCCACCCATTACGTCATGCTTCAGAAATGTGGAAAATGGTCCGTTTTCAAATGTTTTATTTTTGAACGTCAGTTCACATTTGTAGGTGGATCATCAGTGTTAGAGCTAAATTAGCATGTTTAAAGTGATTTTCATGCTTCCAGGGGCCCAAAACACAAGATTAATGGAATGGTTAAAAGTGCATGAAAATGGCCAATTTACTCACTCTGAGTTCTCAAAAAGGGTTTCTTCACCCCGGGAAGTGAAATAAATACCATTTGGAGGCATTTAATGTTCGAGCAAAAACGGCTGATTTTCGACAAAAGAGATAACACCCCCCCATTACGTCATGCTTCAGAAATGTGGAAAATGGTCCGTTTTCAAATGTTTTATTTTTGAACGTCAGTTCACATTTGTAGGTGGATCATCAGTGTTAGAGCTAAAATTAGCATGTTTAAAGTGATTTTCATGCTTCCAGGGGCTCGGGAAGTTAATTAAATACCATTTGGAGGCATTTAATGTTCGAGCAAAAACGGCTGATTTTCGACAAAAGAGATAACACCCCCCCATTACGTCATGCTTCAGAAATGTGGAAAATGGTCCGTTTTCAAATGTTTATTTTTGAAAGTCAGTTCACATTTGTAGGTGGATCATCAGTGTTAGAGCTAAAATTAGCATGTTTAAAGTGATTTTCATGCTTCCAGGGGCTCGGGAAGTTAATTAAAATACCATTTGGAGGCATTTAATGTTCGAGCAAAAACGGCTGATTTTCGACAAAAGAGATAACACCCCCCCATTACGTCATGCTTCAGAAATGTGGAAAATGGTCCGTTTTCAAATGTTTTATTTTTGAACGTCAGTTCAAATTTGTAGGTGGATCATCAGTGTTAGAGCTAAAATTAGCATGTTTAAAGTGATTTTCATGCTTCCAGGGGCCCAAAACACAAGATTTATGGAATGGTTAAAAGTGCATGAAAATGGCCAATTTACTCACTCTGAGTTCTCAAAAAGGGTTTCTTCACCCCGGGAAGTTAATTAAATACCATTTGGAGGCATTTAATGTTCGAGCAAAACGGCTGATTTTCGACAAAAGAGATAAACACCCCCCCATTACGTCATGCTTCAGAAATGTTGGAAAATGGTCCGTTTTCAAATGTTTTATTTTTGAACGTCAGTTCACATTTGTAGGTGGATCATCAGTGTTAGAGCTAAAATTAGCATGTTTAAAGTGATTTTTATGCTCCAGGGGCTCGGGAAGTTAATTAAATACCATTTGGAGGCATTTAATGTTCGAGCAAAAACGGCTGATTTTCGACAAAAGAGATAACACCCACCCATTACGTCATGCTTCAGAAATGTGGAAAATGGTCCGTTTTCAAATGTTTTATTTTGAACGTCAGTTCACATTTGTAGGTGGATCATCAGTGTTAGAGCTAAAATTAGCATGTTTAAAGTGATTTTCATGCTTCCAGGGGCCCAAAATCACAAGATTAATGGAATGGTAAAAGTGCATGAAAATGGCCAATTACTCACTCTGAGTTCTCAAAAAGGGTTTCTTCACCCCGGGAAGTGAAATAAATACCATTTGGAGGCATTTAATGTTCGAGCAAAAACGGCTGATTTTCGACAAAAGAGATAACACCCCCCCATTACGTCATGCTTCAGAAATGTGGAAAATGGTCCGTTTTCAAATGTTTTATTTTTGAACGTCAGTTCACATTTGTAGGGTGGATCATCAGTGTTAGAGCTAAAATTAGCATGTTTAAAGTGATTTCATGCTTCCAGGGGACGGGAAGTTAATTAAATACCATTTGGAGGCATTTAATGTTCGAGCAAAAACGGCTGATTTTCGACAAAGAGATAACACCCCCCATTACGTCATGCTTCAGAAATGTGGAAAATGGTCCGTTTTCAAATGTTTTATTTTTTGAAAGTCAGTTCACATTTGTAGGTGGATCATCAGTGTTAGAGCTAAAATTAGCATGTTTAAAGTGATTTTCATGCTTCCAGGGGCTCGGGAAGTTAATTAAATACCATTTGGAGGCATTTAATGTTCGAGCAAAAACGGCTGATTTTCGACAAAAGAGATAACACCCCCCCATTACGTCATGCTTCAGAAATGTGGAAAATGGTCCGTTTTCAAATGTTTTATTTTTGAACGTCAGTTCACATTTGTAGGTGGATCATCAGTGTTAGAGCTAAAATTAGCATGTTTAAAGTGATTTTCATGCTTCCAGGGGCCAAAACACAAGATTAATGGAATGGTTAAAAGTGCATGAAAATGGCCAATTTACTCACTCTGAGTTCTCAAAAAGGGTTTCTTCACCCCGGGAAGTGAAATAAATACCATTTGGAGGCATTTAATGTTCGAGCAAAAACGGCTGATTTTCGACAAAAGAGATAACACCCCCCCATTACGTCATGCTTCAGAAATGTGGAAAATGGTCCGTTTTCAAATGTTTTATTTTTGAAGTCAGTTCACATTTGTAGGTGGATCATCAGTGTTAGAGCTAAAATTAGCATGTTTAAAGTGATTTTCATGCTTCCAGGGGCTCGGGAAGTTAATTAAATACCATTTGGAGGCATTTAATGTTCGAGCAAAAACGGCTGATTTTCGACAAAAGAGATAACACCCCCCCCATTACGTCATGCTTCAGAAATGTGGAAA